>NC_057801.1:268109251-268303054 GCF_018294505.1 Triticum aestivum
CTGTTAGCTGATGAGGCACCAACTTGATACAGAAATTCCAAGAAAAATATAAAATATGTAGTACAAGACCATTCTGGCCTGAGTGTACAACAAATGGTTTCTAGTGGTTGATGGCGGAAGCGGTTTGTGGTTCATCAGTGTCTATGGGACTCCATTTCCCACAGGAACAGCTGACTTGGATAATTCCTATCTTCGCGAGGCTGCTATCACCATTGCTTAGGTTCCAGGGCTGTCATCGCAACGCTCCTCTCCAAGCAAGAAATCTGGCCAAGACAATAGCCAGGGACAAGCCAGTGAGTACTTTGAATGTACTCGCAAACATTATGAACACGGGTATAATATAACAAATGATAATCATGCTCCGAATTATTCTATGATCACAACGTCAGTCATGAAATAAAAAATCCATGATGCACGCAAGCAGGTTGTTTATATAAAACATGGGTATGCAATCAGAGAGTAGAAATAGAATGCACCGATCGGGTGTCTGAAGCGACGCCTCGAAAGGTTAATGATATAAAGCATGCCTCAGTCGGGCATCTGAGCGACACCACATAAAGGGCTTATAAGTGAAATAAGTAACAAACATGCCACAGTCGGGCGTCTGTGCGACGCCACATAAAGGGCTTATAAGAGGATAGTCACAGTGAATATCCAGGAGGCAGAACCGTCCCAGGGATACTCAATAATTCAAATAATATAAAGGGTTAGTCCATAATAATAATGATAATAACAATCATAAGTCACAAGTCATGATCCATGTTCTCGTTTAGCAGTTTCTCCTCCGAAGACCGACACTAAGACCAACACTTGACCCATCCCAGACTGTAGTCCTTAACCATGGACACGACTATTCGAATAGATATAACCTCTATAGAGGGTGTACTCTTTACCCATGAGTAACGGATTCCTTTGGTCCATCGGGACTAATTCCATTTACGGTCTTTTAATTGAAAACACACCTGACCCGCACACACCAACTTAACTAACCGGTGTCTGGAATCACCCATGACACCTGTTATGCAAGACTCTAAGTGGGGAGGCTACAACCTCTATTAGCATGGGATCAAATTTATACCACACGCTACTAAGGGGTGCCCCCCTCTCGGTCCCAATCGGAAACACCCATGCCCCCGGACCAAGTGGCATGCCTACCGGATGCAGCCGGTATCTTCCACCATGGCCTCTCTGTAGGTGTGTGCCAAGAAAGGGGTTGGCAACTTACTGAACTGTACCCTACCTGCGGCAGGGACAAGTGGTAGTACGAAACAAGCATGGGGGTTACTGGAACAAGACTCGAATCTATGGTCGACTCAGGAGGTTTAAGTATTCCCTGCATGATTAGCATAACAAATATATTTCAACCAACAGACAGAATCACCACTCATCATACCTCATCATGCCATACCGGACACAACCATCTCGACGAGGAACTAGAGACAAGCTCGTGTCTACCCAAGACAGAGGCTTTCCCGGCTTCCTCCCGGTAGGCATGAAAGGCATACGAGGATGATTTCTATCACAAGCATATCCATTTCCAACAGCAAAGAATCTTCATTATGCACTCATGCGTATGATCGTATCATCACATAAAATAACGAATGTTCCATGTCAAGGTGTTGTTGTAACCGTATCAAACAACACACAAAAATATTATGCCAGGGTTCAGAATGCTTGCCTTCAAGAGTATGCAAGTGGGGTGCATTTTTTGAAAGTTGCTTCCTTCTTCAAACTCCTATTTTAAGAAAATTCAAATCAACACATAGTTTAAAAATAGTACAAAAAAGTTGTTTGGAAATTTTCAATTAAATATGAAAATAAACTAGACCAAATTTGAGAAACAACAGAAAAAGAATCAAATCATTTGGACTTGTATTTAAAAAGTTATAGTCAGTCAAAGTTTAGTCAAAATCTATTTTTAATAATTAATAAAAAAAGAAAAAAACAGAAAAGAAAACGGTTCGGGGAGGAAACGTACTCTGGGTTTTACGCTTTCACTTATGCCAGCGTGGATCGACTCGGGGTCATTGACAGTTGGTCCCTTGGGCCCACTGGTCAGGTTTGACCAGTCGTTGCGCCTCCTTTCTCCTCTGTCCGAGCGAAGGCGGGGCTCCGGCGATCGCCGTCGACGAACGGCGGCTCCCCACGGGACTCCGAGGGCAGGGATGGATCCGCTGGTCCACGGTGGTCCTCCCAGTGGTCGAAAGGCTGGCGAGGACGCAGGGAGTCACCGGCGGCGAGCTTCGCGGCGGACGGCGTTTCGGGAACAATTGGGGGTTTGGGCTATGGTGGCTCCCGGTCGAGGCTAAGGTGTTGGGTGGCTCCGCAAGATCGAGGGGGAGAGGATGGTGGCACTGGATGGACTGGGGGGTTCAGCTCGCGATGCACGGCACCGGAGTGTGGCGGCGACCGAACTGGCCGGAGATGAGGAAGAAGACCTCCCCCTGTCGGTTGCAGGTTATGGGAGTGCTAGGTGGATGGCTTGAGGTTGCCTGGGGGTTTGGAGGAGCTCAGGGGTCCCTATTTATAGGTGGTAGGTCGGTTCCGCGGCGGCCGGGGATAAGAACGCCGGCGAACCGCCGTTCTGTAGCCAGGGGGTGTGTGGCGTTGGCTGGCGGGGTCTGGCAGGGTGAGGGGATAAGCTTGAGCTGTTCCAGGGGCGAGCTGGCGCGCGGCTGTGGCTTGGGCGGCGCCGTCCATGGCAGAGACTGTCGGAGCGGCGGTGGCGGCTTGCGGTGGTGGCGCTGTAGGGCGCCAGGAGGGGGCCAGGGCGGCTCTGCGACGAGGGAGGGGTCGGGCGCGTTGGCTGGGGGCGGGCACGGATCAGAACGAATGCGGGGTGGCGGCAACGAGACGCGGCGACTCGGGCGCACACACGTGCAAAACGCGCGCTCTGGCCGCGCCAGAGCACGCACGCCAAGTGTTCGGCAAAATGCCAAGGCATGCCAGGATGCTTGGATGAGGCTGGGGACTAACAGGTCTAGGTTAGAGTTATCTAGGAGCTTAGTGGACATGCTGGTTTGGCAAAGCAAGCAGGTTCAAAATGCAAACTAGAGTTCATGCCAATTCTGTTCATGCACTCAAGGTGTTTGACAGAATGCTCTGGTCATCTAGGAATCTCCTGGGGTGGCCAAAAACTCCAGATCATAGCCTCTTTAGATACAAGTGATGCTGGCAAGGTTATAAGGGCAAAACCAAAAACTTGTTAGTGCAAGTTTTTGAGAAAACCAATTCTGGACAGAAAGTAAAGGGCATCATTGCATGGACCAAAAATGCTCCAATGGGTCCAATCTCCTGGACTTAAGGGTTTGGTAGGGTGGTCTATAAGCAGGAGAAAGATCATGGGCACTAGAGCAAAATAAAATAGGGTTGCAGTAGAAAATGCCAAACTGGACCAGAGAGCAAAAGAGGATGTTTTGCTCAAATTTTTCAAAGAACACCAGTGGTTTTTTTTGCACAAAGTTGAATTATATACTCCTACTGACATCCCCTAATTTTGGTGGAAGTTTTAAAGGAATATTTAAATAGGTTGTAGTGCAAAAGTGCAAACTGGACCAGATTTGAAAACTTGGGGTAGAGTTCAAAATCTCCAAATGAATAAAAGATATTTTTGCATAAAAGTGATTTAGGAACATCGCATGTCATCCCCAAATTTTGGTGGGATTTTTAAATAAATTTATCAAAGGGTTGTAGTGCAAAAGAGGCTCTAAGGCTTATGAGAAACCATTTTCAAGAGAAATAAAGCTCAGGGAAAATAGTATAAATAATTCTTCTGATAAAAGAAATGTTTCTAGAGAGGGTATACAAGTCCAACAACATTTGAAAAGTTTTTACTTGGGGTGGAAACTCCACAACTCAGAAGAAAAGAGTGGTTCTGAATCAAAGAAAAATCCAGAAAATAAAAATTTAATTTACCAAGGCAAAAATTTAATCAATAAATCATGGTTAAATTTTTGGGGTGTTACAATGGTTCCTTGGGGAAATAGACTGCCTTCAACAACCGAGCACACAAAGAATCCGGTTGTTGTAGCATCCTCCATGATTGTCGTGCCAAAAGTGCTAGATTAAAGAGCTCAAAATCACGAAAACCAAGACCTCCCATGTTTTTTGGCTGAGTCATAGTCTCCCATGACACCCAAGATGGCTTCCTTTTTCCTTCCTTACTCCCCCGCCAAAATTGCCTAATGAGCTTGTTAAGATGTTCACACAGCCCCCTTGGTAATTTAAAGCAAGACATAAAGAAAAATGGCACAACTTGTGCCACTGACTTTACTAAAACTTATTTCCCAATTGAGGACAGGGACTTCTCTATCCACCCTTTCACCTTATTCCATAGCCTATCTTTCAGATATTTGAAAGCACCAAATTTTGAAGTACCTATATCAGAAGGCATGCCTAGGTACTTGTAATTCAAAGTTTCATTCGACACATTTAGAATCCCTTTTATCTCTTCTTTGATATGTGAAGGACAAACTTTACTAAAGAAAATTGATGACTTGGAAGAATTGGTTCTTTGACCTGAAGCTAGACAATATTTATCCAACAGGTTTGATACTTCTGTCGCCCCTCCACCAGTTGCTTTGAAGAACAGCAAGCTATCATCTGCGAATAACAAGTGGTTAACAGGCGGTGCCGATGGCACCACTTGAATCCCACCAAGTTTAGATGACTCACTTAGATTTTTTTTAACAAGCCCAAAAGACCCTCCGCTGCCAACAAGAACAAGGGGAGATTTGATCTCCCTGGCGAATACCTTTGCTAGGTTTGAATTCCTCCAATTTCTTTCCATTAAACGGAACTGAGTATGAGACCAAGCTGACAATATTCATCACAATATTCATCCACCTATGCGAGAAGCCCAGTTTCAGCATTATAGCTCTCAGATAGTCCCATTCTACTCGGTCATACGCTTTCATCATATCCAACTTCAGAGCACAATGATGATGCTTGACTGCTTTATTTCGCTTCATAAAATGTAAACACTCATAGGCCACAATGATGTTGTCTGTAATCAGACGAACCAGAAAAGATGTTGACTGTTTTGCCGAAATAATCTTAGGAAGCACTAGCTTCAAATGATTATCAATAACCTTGGAAGCTATCTTATATAAAGCATTGCACAAACTGATGGGGCGGAACTATAATAGCAAAGTCAGATTTTTTACCTTCGGAATTAGGACCAAGAACGTTTTATTTATACCTTTTCAGCTCTCTTGGCCTTTGAGAATTTTTAGAACAACTGATGTTACCTCCTGCCCGCACACAACCCAATGTTTCTCGAAAAAATGCGCGGGAAACCCATCGGGACCCGAGGATTTTGGAGATGAACAAAACTCATGGGTTTTCAGGTATGCTAGGGTCCACCGATTGCATGCATTGGAAATGGAAAATTTGCCCAAAAGCATGGCATGGACAGTTTAAGGGTCGTGGGAAGGATGCCACTATCATTCTTGAGGCCGTTGTCGATCAAGAAACATGGTTTTGGCATTCATATTTTGAGCTGCTTGGACTTGCAATGGCATCAACGTGCTCAACCAGTCACCTCTTTTTGCCAAGTTAGCAAATGGAGAAGCACCACCAGTGACCTTCGAAGCAAATGGCGGCACATACAACTATGTATACTATCTTGCGGATGGGATCTACCCGAGGTGGTGTACTTTTGTCAAGCCAATTGCAAAACCCCAAGGTAAGAAAGAACTCATCTTTCACAATGCACAAGCGGCGGCTAGGAGAGATGTTGAGAGGGCTTTCGGGATTTTAGTCCCAATTTGCTATTGTGCGACGACCATCTAGATTCTGGGATAAAAAACTCGTATATCATAACTGCTTGTGTGATCATGCATAACGTAATCATTGAGAACGTACGTGGACAGGATTTAGATTACACCTTCTATCATTTGATGGGCCTATGTGTTATGCCGATGAGAAGAGAGGAGTGAATTTGGCGTTTCATAAAGGTGTACAATGAAATTAGAGACTTCGATGTGCACGATCAACTTCAGAAGGATTTGATGAAGGAGTACTGGAAATGACATGGCAAAATAGCCGCCTAGTTTCATTATTTGTTTGTTGTATTGTGCAATAACCTTTTTGTATTTGTGCTGCATTTGATCTTGTGGATTTGATGAATTAAGTTAATAATTTGATATTGTGGACATGTGAAATTTTTAAGTTGTTTTCGGGATGTTTTTTCAATTTGTGCGGCTATACAATGGTTGTACATAACCGTGTGGCCGGCGGCCAATTTTTATATCTTCATTTTGCATCATCTATTGGAGTTGCTCTTTTACATCTTTAAAATATATCATTTGTTGGAGTTGTCTCTTTTTTGGAGATGTAAAAGACACTTTTTGGAGATGTGAATTTTACATCTTCAAATTTACATCTTTTATAGGAGATGCTCTTGGCATCTTTGACTTTGCTATTTGCAATGTTTTTTAGTGTGTGCCATGTTGGTTGTGTGCTTTCTACCTATGCACTAGCCGGATATGTTTTTATTGTGTTTGTATCCATTTTGAGTAAATAAAATCCATGTTTTGCCGAAAAAGCCAACACTCAGTATAGTTTTTTTTAGCATATACTGTATATAGTTATTTTTCGAGAGGATCAGGTTTTTTTAGCAAACTTGAGATGAATACGTTTTTTTAGACATACTCGAGAGGAATACATGTATAGCTTGCCTTTTCTTTGGTGGGCTCTGGGAGAGCACGCAAAACAACAGTACGAGCCCAGCCTGGAAAAAAGCCCATACACTTGGACCTTCTCCCCTTCCCATTTCCACCCGGTGATCTCGCCGCCGCGACGCACCACCGCCGGCGCTGACCTGCCGTGCCCAACATCCGCCTGCTCGAAGTGCCTCCTGTTTTTGCTTTTATTTGGAGCGTCTCCTCCATGCTCAGCGGGCTACCGCCCTGCAGCAGATCCCGCGGCCCCGATGCCTCCTCCCGCCGCCCCGACGCCTCCTCCCGCCGAGCCGCTGCCAAATTCGCCAGATTCTACCTCCCCCGCGGTTCGCGACCTGTCCCATGCTGCTTATGGTTTAGAGCTATGTCCTTATTTATTTTTCTGACGTGTTTTTGGTGCGGATGACCCAGGAGGAGGCTGAGGCGGATGCGGGAGGCACGCCGTCGAGGGCCGGGCCGGTGGGGACAGTAAACTGGGGAACTGGGACCCTCGTCGGCGTATTCACCGGGCTTCTCTACGGCGGGGCCAAGGAGGCCAACGCCAACGTCGTAAGTTGCCGCCCCACTCCATTATAACATCCTCCTTTCTGTTACTGCCTCGTATGTAACCTTTGTGGATGTAAAAATGGAGCTGGTCAGTGATAATAATGAGAACACATATACAGGAACTAGAGTTCTAGTAGAATTTTGTAAAATTACAAAAATACAGACTGCCCCAACTTGTTTGGGTTTCAGCTCTAGCCTACCCCAACTTGTTTGAGACTAAAGGCTTTGTTGTTGTTGTTGTTGTTGTTGTTGTAGTACAAAATACAGACTGCCTTCTGCGACAGTATTGAATCAGAACACATCTATAGGAAATTACTCCTCTCCTACGCAGGATTTGGTATCCCAAAATTTTGATTAGATGCTTACCCCTTTCTTTCTTTCTTTCTTTCTTTTTGTTGAGGATGATATTTCACTCCTTTCCCTCTAAATATTACTCCCTCTGTCTCACAATATAAGACGTTTTTGCAAGCTAACACAGCTTGCAAAAACGTCTTATATTATTATGAGACTGAGGGAGTAGCATGCTTTAGGCCAAAAGAATAACTTCTGTGAAAACTACATCCGTATCCTATTTTACAGAGCAAAGATGCTGAAGTGATGTTGAAGATGGGAAGCACCACAGACAAGCGCGAACAGTATAGGTTGATGAGAGATGCCATGGAGAAAAGGTTCATCCGCGTTGCCAAAGGCTCACTAGTTGGTGGTGCTCGCCTTGGGATGTTCACTGCAACTTTCTTTGGCATACAGAACCTTCTTATTGAGAACCGTGGGGTGCATGATGTATTCAACATTGCTGGAGCTGGCTCGGCTACCGCAGCTGCTTTTGGGCTTATATGTATGTATTTCACCATATAAAATCTTGGGTTTTAGTTGCACTTGGTTAAAACGTCGCATTGGTCACCGAAAAACATTTACTTATTATCATATATTATCATAGTTTATAACTTGAAAAGCTTATGAAATGTGTTTGCTACAGTATGAATTACATACAGAAGAGTACAAAAGTGAGTAAAGTAGAATATAAAGCAGCACCGCATTCATTATTACTCCCTCCGTTCCTAAATACTTGTCTTTCTAGAGATTTCAACAAGTGACTACATACGGCGCAAAATGAGTGAATCTACACTTTAAAATATGTCTACATACATCCGTATGTTGAGTCCATTTAAAATGCCTAGAAAGACAAGTATTTGGGAACGGAGGGAGTAGAAGTTTACCAGATATACCCTCAGTGTGCTATGGGCCTATGGCTAATCCTGGTTTGTAACTAGTATTCTATGTTTAATATTTTGTTGTGTGCCATGATGAAATTATCAGTTATCACAGGCTATTTAGTTTAACTGTAAGGTTGGCTGCCTCTAGGGGCCTTCTATGGCTATGTGGCCCCTAACGTTTGATGATTGCAGTATCGGATATATGTTTTGATGGAATTGGCCTGCCAAGATGCGTCTAATAGGTGTTTTACATCAATCAAGATACTTGATTTTTTTTTTCATTACTTTACTTAGTGGAGGAGGAATTCATATAATAATGTTTGCCTAAATATCTTGATGATTCTTGATATCCATAATCAGCATATATCTTCAGAAACTGTAAATAATATTATCTTTTGTATTTACTATTGATAACTGATATCGCTCAGTATACTGGATTCATCTGAACTGATGTCTATACCCTCAGTGCCTGGTTCACCAATGTGGCGTGCAAGGAATGTATTGGTTGGATCTGCTCTCGGTGCCGGAATTTGCTTTCCCCTTGGTATTCTCATCTCCGTATACTTTTAGTGGTTATCAATACTAGCTTTCTCGAATGTACAGATCATTCTTTTTGTTTTTATGGACCTTCGTTTGTGGGCTTTTGAGTTATGAACCTTTGTTTGTGGGCTGTTTAGTTATGGACCTTTGTTTGTGAGCTGTTTAGTTATGGACCTGCTGATGCAACTATTAATAGATGTCTAATATCCTCTATGGTAGTATAGAATTTAGTGCAAAGTAAATGAATTGTTTAGCATCTTTGTGAAATGCTTTCTTCCATACTTAATTGTAGCCCTCGTGTTTCATTCTTTTAAGAATGTTTGAACTTGTCTCATTATGGGTAGCTTATAATTTCACCTTTTCACATCTTCAGCTTAGCCTTGAAATGTAGAAGTTTGATGCTACCTTCTCATTATGTACTTTGTGCCCAAATCTCAGTCACCTAGGTTCCTTCTTCATGTGGGGGGATGCGTTAACAAGTGTTATTATTATTAGAAAGCACATGCACATAATCCATTTGTATACAACCATCTTGACATAAGCATCTGCATTACCAAGTTAGCAGCGTCATGTCATTCTTAAACAATGGTTATTATACACCATGTGAACTAGTTATGGCGTGGTTATTTGCTCAAGAAGCTCACCTTGGGAATTCTTCTACAGGTTGGGTACAGTTGAAGCTGGCAGAGAAGGCCAATCTTGAGATTGAAAATTCAAAATCGCCATCAGATTTACAAGGCAATCAAAGTCGTGTGGGGGCTGCTATAGACAGACTAGAGAACAGCCTGAGGAAGTAACAGTTTGTACCCATGCAAGGAGCCAAGGATCTGTTGTCAACACCCACGGCTATTTCGCTTTTGTTTTGTTCATGTACTTTTCATAGGAATGCAGTTACTTTTTGAAGTGGTAATGGCAGCAAGGGAAACTGTCTCTTGTATGAAGATAAATTTGGATACAAACACTCTTTACTTGCTGGAGCTGGGATATTTCTAGTTAAGGTGCCTGTTTGGGTGTTTGTGCCATGATGACCTCTATGATCAGCATTGTGCATAGTATTAGTATTCATGACTTCTCGTCAGCTTGACAATACCTCGGAAGGATGCTGCCATCTCTTATTTTCTTGGAAAGATTGTATCGGTGATCCATCACAAACTATGCTTGTTTGGTTTGATGCCCATGTATGCTAAATTTTGCCTTGGCAGAATTTTGTCACCAATTTTCTTGCACATGAATTGTCCTGTAAAGCTGGAGGAGATAAAACAGAAGCTAAAATTTGGACAAATCAGTCAGCCTTCACGGCATCGGACACGGTAGGCAGTACTAGCCCACGTCAAAACCTTAGCAGATATAAGGAATATTTGGTTAGGCTTAACTTTGGCTCAGCCAAAAGAACAGAAACAGGTGCTTTTCGTCTTTAAGCCAAACTTCAAAAGGCAAAGTAAGCCGAACCAAACACCCCCTTACACAAGACACACCGTTATGCTGCAAGAACACGACAGATCAACCGGTGTTTCATCCGACACACCCCAGGGTTAAGGACTGAAGTGCAGCCCCAATCCCAAAAAGGACTGCAGTGCAGATGAAATATAAGAGCAACTGAGTTTGAAACATGGCAGTATTTCAACAGGAACATTCTTTAATGTTCAGACAAGACATTTACCATGGATCTGGATACGATAAGCCAATCCTCATCTTGATATTTGTTCCACAATCCACATATCCCGGTATCAGTTGGCATAATACTCAAACATGTAAAAGGAAATTACATAACTGATACTGGATAACCAAGTCCGAGACACTAAAGAACCAAAATCTGAATTACAACACCAGTTTTGATACCAATAAGGCTGCAACTTAATGCCCAAAGAAGTACCACAATTTAACTAACATCGTTGTAGAAGCTAGGCTCCAATCGACGTGGACTTCTGTCGGCCATCTGGAATGGCAAAAAGCATAATTGGTTTGGACGACCGGATAAATGGAACATCACACCTGTAATAGCCTTTCCTTTCGAGCTGTATAACTTCTCCTTTCTTCACGTTCCGCATGTTCGGGTCTCCAAGAGCTAAAGCTTCTCGCCGAGTGCAAGGGTTGAGATTGTCAAGGAAGTCCTCATCTTCTTCCAGCTGCAAAATGTGCTAGATATTAGAATCTAAAGTACATGAAGATACCACTCAATGATGGAATGAGACATGGACACAATGATGGAAGAGACAACTCATCCAAGAAACATCATGACATACATATAACACTAGTAGG
This sequence comes from Triticum aestivum, assembly GCF_018294505.1. Classification (NCBI taxonomy): domain Eukaryota; kingdom Viridiplantae; phylum Streptophyta; class Magnoliopsida; order Poales; family Poaceae; genus Triticum; species Triticum aestivum. Next base: position 268,120,494 of record NC_057801.1, read on the forward strand.
ACAGAATATGGATAGGTTGCCATGTTGAGTTCCGAAGGACCAACCAATTCATCAAAAGTCTCAAGCTGTTGACTGTTGAGGTAATATAAGTTGGCCAAACCACGCATAGTTAAAAACACAATAACTGTGCTACTTTAGTACTATGTAACTAGTCCAAGTGAAAAAGCCTAACTAGTCTAAGTGAAAAAGCATGCATACTACTAGAACAATAGCACAAAACACGCGTAGTTGAAAACATAGTAACTGTGCCACAGAAGTACCTAACTAGTCTAAGTGAAAAAGCATGCATACTATTAGAACGATAGCACATATGTAGTATAAGAATATGGTTCTGGTAACCATGTGGTTGCATGCCTACCAAGATGAACTTAGAACATGAGTTCTTACCTTCTTCTTATTAATTAGGTAGTCAAAATCTACCAAAGAGAGAGACACAAGATCTTCAATATCTGATAGCCATGTTAGTTTCAGCTTTGTCATCTTCACTGACCCTTCAAGATGGAGTTCACCAACTAGTTGAGTAACTGTTCCATTATCTGTCTTGATTTCTCTAATGATAGCATTTCCCCAGTCCATCAAAGTAACTTCCTCGCCCACGCTAACGACTGATGCATCAGCATACTCTAGCCAAATTCTGTTTGCAAACGCCGTAGCCTTCTTTCCAGCACCCTCGTGTTTCTTGTGCCTTGGTAAGATTCGAACAAATGGTTCCTCTGGACCATTAGTAAGGGTAAAAAGCACACGTTTGTCTTTCAGCACAGCAGTATGCCTTCCACACACAGGATCAACTATCTTCTTGTTGATTGTCCAGAGTTTATCCCACTCCATAAGATTGAGATTTTTTGAAGCACCCTTCACAAATAGGAAATACAAAAAAAAGAAAAAGGGAGTTAATAACTCGGTTACTCAGATACACATATAGTTGCAAGATCATGAAGAGCAACTTGTTAGAAAATTACCTGCTCCAGTATAAATTGGATCAATGCTTCAATCTTCAAGCCACGGCGTACAATGCCTTGTACAGTGGGAAAGCGTGCGTCAGTCCAGTCCTCCACCATATTGTTTTGGACGAACCACAGAAGCTTGCGCTTGCTAAGAACGGTATAAACCATATTCAGCCTGCTGAACTCATAGATTTCTACCCTCCGCAGGCCCATGTCTTGAAGGATACAATAGTACTGTGCATTCCGATCATGGTATTCGCTTGAACGAAGAGCATGAGTCACACCTTCTAGTGCATCAACAAATGGGCAAGCGAAGTCATAAGTTGGATAGACCTTGTATTTTGAGCCAACGCGATGATGGGGATCAGGGTTGCAACGGTAGTAAACAGGATCTCGAAGTGATTTGTTTGGGTCCTGCATGTCAAGTTTACCACGTACACAGCACTCGGTACCCCTTTTGGTGCCATTAACCATCTCTTTCCACAGCGACAAGTTCTCCTCGACAGTACTGTTTCTACGTTTAGATTCCACACCATCCATCCTTTCACTCCTCATTTGCTCCTTGGGTGTATCATCAACATATGCCTTTCCCTGCTTAATCAAACTTTCAGCCATTTCCATTAGCTTTGGAAAATGATCTGATGTGTATGTAACTACATCGTATTTAACCCCAAGTGTCTCAATATCTTTCAGGACATTCTCAACAAATTCATTGCTTTCTTTAGAAGGATTTGTGTCATCAAATCGAACTATTAAACGCCCTTTATATCTTTCTGCAAAATACTTGTTCAACAGTGCAGCCTTTGCATGACCTATGTGGAGATACCCACTAGGCTCTGGGGCAAAACGAACGCAAACCTCCCCGACTTTAGCACCTGGGAGATCCATTTCATGACCTGACGTATTCTCCTTCAAACCAGGCACCTTTTCTTTCAAGCTTGGCGCAGGAGATTTGCCAATTCCGCGTTTTCCAACATAAGCAGATGTAACTTCAGCTAGCGCGTCTGCATAGTCTGCAGCTACGCTGTTGAACCAGCGGACAAGGCTCTGATATTTCTTTGACCTCCTTAGACTTTCCCATCGTTGACCAGTTCCTGAGGAAAAGAGTTGTTAGAGAGGGAGGGAGAGAGAGAGAGAGAGAGAGAGAGAGAGAGAGAGAGACCAATAAATTACTCAACAATGAAAGCCAGAAAATTACCTGTGAGATTTGACCACACAACAATGTCAGCAATTGATAGACCATAACCAACCAAAAAGGTTCGAGATGCCAAGTATCCATCAAGAAATGAGCAAGCAGCTTCAAATTCAGAGCCTGACAGAATGAGTGGTGCATACTCGAGCCATTGGTCAACCTACAGATGTGAAAACAATAGCAACTCAGGAAATAGTGAGATGATCTTGAAAATCAATTACAAACACCATAAAAGCAGAACATACATGTGCTGCCTGAATATCGTCTTGGCCATAGAAGCTGGAAAGAGATGCAGCACGTGCAATGTACCGGAGAATTGTGTTGACACCATGTATAAAATCCCTGTACAGAATCATGATAGATTCATTGAGACACTACAACGTACCAAACAAAAATACTGCGATATTTCACCAATAAAACTGTTTTGATTGACACATCATGTTCTAACAGTCATCAGTTCCATCACAATAATTTCCTTGAACCAAGAATATTAGGACGAGGAGATTAAAATAAGAGCTAATCTTCAGAGTCGACTACAGGAACTATTCAAACATTTATCATGGCAGTAAAGTGTCCACAGTAATTGTAACATAAGGAATGTAGCAGTTAATCGGAGAGAAACGAGAGAATTATACTTGAACATTTATCACTTACCCAGAACTGAAGTGTAGTGTGGGCACTGAACCTGAGGCAAGGGTTGGATCAATGATTAGGGGAACACCTGCAATCTTAGCAGCCGAAATGATGGAAAGTGGTGGGCTGTCCTGGGGGAAAGCTAGTTTGAGCTCCATTCAGTCCCTTGCAAGCCAAAGAGCGGAAACCTGCCAATGGCAGATAAATGTTGGGGATCAATGAATAAGTTATGATTCGCACACATGTTTATCTTTTGATTTTCACAAGCAGAATAGATGCATTGACCCCATGAGTTAGCAAAGATGCAAAAGTAAAACTTGATCGTTGGAACATTAGTTAGGTCAAGCAGATTTCAGAAGAACCGAATTAGCAGTTAGAGCGATTAAACCTTTCGACTATAAATTGCTTTAAACAAATTGCAAGCCTTTGACTGACAATGACCACACTTCAAGCTGTGACGCAACTCTCACGGGATCATCGCATGAGCAACAGTCGTTACTAATTTCTATAGAGATAAAAACAAGAAGAAAACGCACTTTGCGGCAAGCAGACTGTCCCGAGTTCACAAGAGATAAAGTTTCTCTTAGACTTATATTTTGAGATGACACGGCATCAGATCAAGGTCTGAGACCGAAGCTGGGGCATGGAGAAGGGGCGGATCTAGATGGCGTGGGTGTACACCGGCACAAAAACTTGAGGTTAATTGGTTTGGGTTTAAGCAACAATTGGGCGACTGTAAAGCTTATACCTGAAAATCCGATGTCCAAGATGGCGGACCGGGTGGAGACAGCAGGGACGGCGATGGCGGCGGCGAGCCGCGTGACAACGCGGAGGGGTCAGGAGGAGGCGGAGGTGGTGACGGCGGGCGGCGGCTATAGGGACTAGGGCACCGCGGTAGACCAGAAGAGATTTATTAATGGCCGCATCGGGTCGGGTTGGACTAGGGACGGGTGGGTCAGCTCGACTCGGCAGCAGGTCGAGCGGCTCGCGAGCCCGGCAAGGCAGCCGCTGCCATGTGGGCCCAATGGGGCAACGAGCAGCGTGGCATTGAGAACATCAAAAAAAACAATAGTAACGTACTCCCTCCGTCCTTTAAAGAGTGTACTTCCAACTTTCTTGGAAAATCAAACTTTTTTATATTTGACCATGTTTATATAATAATACATCAACATTTATGCCATCAAATTAGTAGCATTAGATTCGTGATAAAATATACTTTCATCATATACCTATTTGATTTCATAAACATTGATATATTTTTGCACAAACTCGGTCAAACTTTGAAATAGTTTGACCCTCCAACAAAGTTGGAAGTACACTCTTTAAAGGACGGAGGGAAGTACATTCTTTAAAGGACGGAGGGAGTAGGCATCAAGGGCGCTACCTCGCGATAGCCACGTCCTCACGGCTACTGTTCACCTGTCTTTTTTTCGAGAATATTCACCTGTCTTTACTATGTTGGTTTTACTATGCTGAACAAGAGAGAGAAAAAAGATGAAAACGCATCCAGCGATGAAAACCCTAGACTATTGTTTCCCCCAATCCTGTTGCCGCACGCTCACCCTCCCGTGCTCGTCCTCCCTCCTCTCCACCTCCACGCCCCTGCTTCCCCACGTCCCTCCTCTCTTCCGCCTCCCTCCTCCTTCCCGGATCTCCACCATAATCCCCATCACCGCCACCCACTCGTCTCCTCCTCTCTTCTGCCTTCCTCCCCCTTCCCGATCTCTATATCAGCGGCGGCGTGAGGAAAGCGGCAGTGACGGAGACGCTCCGGTGGCGGCGGCGCAAGGGAAGCGGCGGGGACGGAGACGCTCCAGTGGCGGCGGCGCTCGGGCGCATGATAACGGCGGCGGGAGCGGCTTATCCGGGCCCCAATCTGGGGGTTCAGTTCCATGGCACTGATGGTTTTCTTCGTCTACGATGTCGGGGCCGAGCTGGCGTTCCACATCGACAACTATTCCCGCCACCGAACGCTCGACGATGGGGCGAGATGGTGGAAGCATTGGTGATGGAAGCTGACCGTGCGGGGTGGTGGAACAACGGTGTAAGGGCATTCTTGTCCCTTAGTAGTTTTGGTGATTGATGACAATGCTTTTGCGGACTAATCGTGTGTACTGAGCTTTTCAGATATATCATGACTAAACACAAAACGATTTGATGCCCCTCGAAGATTATTGAAGACGACATTTCTCTACGGTTCTTTTCGGTGGAGTTGAGTTGTAGGAAAGCCGTACTATTAAGAGGGGGTCCGCTTTGGAAAGGTTTGGGTGGAATCTCACGTACACGTCCCTTTTGCACCGGCTTTCCTTTGACTCTTTGGAGTTCTCCTCCGTCTCACCTTGTCTATGCGAAATGAAGGACTCCGAGTTGCTCTTCTCAGGCTGGCGGTAGTACTACTCCTCTGAGCGGTACTACCGCATGAGCCAGCGGTAGTACCGGGCTCCGGCATGGTAGTACCGTGGGCTTCCACGGTAGTACCGCTCCTCCTAAGCGGTAGTACCATGAGTTCTGGCCTGGCGCCGCTGCACAAGCGGTAGTAGGGGTGGATGTAATTTTTTACATCAGTGCCCTACGCGGCAGTACCGTGCTGCGGCGCGGTAGTACCGTGTCGCCTGGCCAGGTACAGCAGCAGGAGCGGAGGTAGGGGCGGATGTAATTTTTTACATCCGCACCCTTCACGGTAGTACCGCACCCCTGGTTCGCTGTAGTACCATGTCGGATTTTCGCATCGATAAAATCTCAGCGGAGGTAGTCACAGATGTAATTTTTTACATCCGTGCCTGGACTGTGGCTGCCCTGCGGTAGTACCGCACAGGGTCGCGGTAGTACCGCGCATGCGGTTCTACCGCACCCTGTATGTGCTCTTCTGTTCAGGTCCAGGCTCTGCCGCGCCCACGGTAGTACCGCGGTCCGCCGCGGTAGTACCGCAGGCCCGTGCGGTAGTACCGCTCTTGTGGTGCGGTAATACCGCGGGTCGCGGGCTGAGTGGTGGGTAACGGTTGGATTTGTCCCCCCACTATATAAGGGGGTCTTCTTCTCCAAGAAGACCCACCTCTTCCATCCCTAAGCTCCATTGTTGCTCCAAGCTCCATTTTCGCCCGATCTCTCTCCCTAGCCAATCAAACTTGTTGATTTGCTCGGGATTGGTTGAGAAGCCCCGATGTACACTTCCACCAAGAGAAATTTGATTTCCCCCACTAATCCCTAGCGGATCTTGTTACTCTTGGGTGTTTGAGCACCCTAGACGGTTGAGGTCACCTCGAAGCCATAGTCCATTATGGTGAAGCTTCGTGGTGTCATTGGGAGCCTCCAATTAAGTTGTGGAGGTTGCCCCAACCTTGTTTGTAAAGGTTTGGTCGCCGCCTTCAAGGGCACCAATAGTGGAATCACGGCATCTCGCATTGTGTGAGGGCGTGAGGAGAATACGGTGGCCCTAGTGGCTTCTTGGGGAGCATTGTGCCTCCACACCGCTCTAACGGAGACGTACTTCCCCTCAAAAGGAAGGAACTTCGGTAACACATCCTCGTCTCCACCGGCTCCACTCTTGATTATCTCGCGCCTTTACTTTTGCAAGCTTACTTGTGTTATATCCCTTGCTTGCTTGTGTGCTTGTTGTTGTTGCATCATATAGGTTGTTCACCTAGTTGCATATCTAGACAACCTACTTTGATGCAAAGTTTAATTTGGTAAAGAAAAGCTAAAAATTGTTAGTTGCCTATTCACCCCCACCCCCCTCTAGTCAACTATATCGATCCTTTCAATTGATATCAGAGCCTCGTCTCTTTATTAAGGACTTTGTCGTCCGAAGAGTATGGTTGACACCATAGACGGTGGGGAGGAGGAACACTCCGGTGTGAATCCGATCTCCTCTACGGTTGATGGGGAAGCCTCGGTGTCCCGTGAGGAATTCAATGTGGCCTTGGACACATTGAAAACCTCCATGACAACCAAGGTTGAAAGCATGTTTAATAAATTCTTAGAAGGACTTAAACTACCTACCTCACCGTTGCAAGTGGGTGATCCCACTAACAAGGTGATGGATGCTAACTCCAACAAGGGGGAAGCTAATAGTGAGAAGGGTCCTTCTACTAGTGGTAGAAATGGCACCGGCATCTTTGCCCATGTGGAACCTCCAACTTATGGAGGACCGATTCCCTCTACTCATTTAAATCATGCCGGCCCTCCTCCTAAGATTGTGAAAAATAAGGATTTTGATTCTTGGGTGTATCGCTTCAAGCGTCATTTAAATCATGTGGATACTAATCTTTGCAGAATCATTGAAGAAGGTTTCTATCCACATGACCGAAGCAACTTCACCCCTAGTGAAGCAGTGGATAATCAATTCAATGAGAATGCTCTCTTCATCATCCAAGATGCTATCCTTCCCGAAGATCTCCCTCATCCCCGACCCCATGCCATGGCCAAAGACGCATGGCAATGCGTTGTGTCTCTCTATTGGGGAAGTGCAAGCATTCAACGCTCCAACTATAAAGTGGTGCAAGATGAAGCCGATGAGTTTGCAATGAAAGAAGATGAAGAACCTCGTGAGCTCTTTCGGAGAGTAACCAAACTCGCGGTCTCACTCCGAGATCATGGGAGCAAGGACACGGATGACAATTGGATCAAGTGCAAGTTCCTCAAGGCCATGATGCCCTACAACAAGGCCATGTCCTCCGTCATTCGTCAAAGACCGGACTTCCACTCCATGACCTCAAGTGAAGTGTTGGATGAGTTCGTTGCAATGAGCATCTTGGACAAGACCGCCGACAACGCGGTGCTCCCCTCTCAAAGGGCAAAGAAGCCCAACCTTGCCTTGAAGGCCAAGGTTATTGTGGAAGAAGAGGAAGAAGAGGAAGATGAGGAGAGCAACCCCGAAGATACAAAATATGATTATCATGAGCACATGGCTCTTGCTTCAAGGCAATTTTGGAGCAAGAAGAACTCAAGGCCCAATTTCAACAAGACCAACTCAAGTGGCTTCAAGGGCAAGCAACGAGTAAGAACTTGTTACAACTGTGGCAATGTGAGCCATTTCGTTGCGGATTGTCCTTACGAGAAGCGGGAAGACAATGGTGGCAAGCTCATCCGAAAAGACAAAGCAAAGTCCTTCCTGTAACACCCCCAGTGTCATGCTACAGTAACCATCTCTGATTAAGCTAATCATTTTTCCAAAACAGTGCTTAATCACCTTTGTTCAATATCCCATTTCAAATTCCAGTCAATTCAAATTCAAGTGAAGTTTGAAGTTGCTCAAAAGTTGTTGAGAAAATGTTCATCATTTGCCAAAACTTCCATAACAATTATTTGTTAAGGAACACAACATCAATTTTGTGCAAAGATGAGCATTAGCAATTATAACAGCACCAATTCAGCATTTTTAAATGCTATCCTAATTATGAAATATATCAAATGAATTATTCTGGTCTCCAAAATATTTATGGCACTGTCTATAATCACCAGGGATTTAATGGGACTCCTCCCAATTTTTTCCTAAGTGAAATAGTTGACCAATTAATCCCCTTTCTCTCTCTGTTAATAAATAAAAGCTAAAACAGAAAAGAAAAAAAAACTGTTTGTAGTAAAAGAAAAAGGAAAAGCCCCCCCACCCCTCATCTGGGCTGATTGGCCCAGCTGGCCACCGCGCCCCCCCTTGGGCCTCAGCCCACCTGGCCGACCCAAGCCGACCAGCTCCCCCTCGCGCGTCGTCTTCACTGTGCGGGCGACCGAGCGCCCGTGCCTGCGGTCGCCGCCCGACCGGCTCGCCGCCCCACGCTGCGGCAACGCCAGGGATAAGGACGAGCCCTCCCCCCTCGACCTCGTCCTCGTCAGCCCCCCTCCTCGCGCAGATATTTTCCCTCTCCCCCCAGATCCCTCCTCGTTCGCCTTCTCGTTCCCCATCGACGCCCGAGCGCGGTCGCCGCCTTTCTCCGTCGTCCCCGCGGCCACCAGCGTCCCCGAGCCCGGAAACCGAGCCTGGGAGGTGCGCCGTACTCCGCTTCACCGTCCTCGTCCATCAGCTGGAGTCGGGGAGGTCGGCGGCGTCGGCATCGCCCTCTTCCCCTTCTCGGTGGTCACCGGCGATCACCGGAGCCACAGGCCTCCCTCTGCGCTCCCGAACCCCGAGAGGCCTCCGTGTGCCTCCCCCGTAAGCTCCGCCTTCTTCCTCCCCGTCCTTGCTCCGTTTCCTCCTTTCCTAGCTAGCTGGCCGTAAGCGCCGGCTCCGCCGTCCGCCATTGCTGCCGCGCACGAGATCCCGAGCTCCTCCTGCTCCGTCAAGTCCCCGTAGCGCACTCCTGGAGGACTGCTGCTCCCGCCTAGCCCTTCCGCCTGAGCTATAGCACGCCGTAGCATCTTTTCCACCGTCGACCGTAGCCGCTCCGCCGCGGACCTCGTCGCCGGCGACGTTTCCGGCCAGGTCCGGCGATGCCACCACCACCACTCGACGCGCGGTCGAGTGACCGTTCGAACGTGCCTAGCGGCACCCCTTTCCGTGCCCCGTACGCGTTTTCCGGCCAACTCCGGCGACGCACCGCCGCGGGTAGGCTCGCCGGCGTCACTCCGTCGGCTGCGCTGACCTGGCGCCGATGTGGCACCGCCTGGGCCACTGGCCAGTGGACCCAATGGGTCCCGCTAGCCCGGTTGACCCAGTCCACCCGAAGACTGGTTTTGACCAGTCGCTGACATGCGGGCCCCACTCCCTTAATCAATGTTTTATTTATTTAAATTATTTATTTAACTTAATGAGACACTGACCTGTGGGGCCCAGTTGCCAATTAACCTTATAGTAGTTTTAAATAAACTCTGTTAAGGCCCCTGTCCATGACAAGTGGGCCCCACTGGTCATTTTGACCAGTCAACCGCACTGTTGACTGCCGACGTCGCTCCTACGTCATGCTGACGTCATATTCCATTTCTGTGAATGTAAATAATTCCAGAATATGTTTAAAACTTAGAAATCCATAAAAAATAAACCGTAACTCGGATGAAAATGTTTTCTATATGAAAGTTGCTCAGAAAAATCCAACGAATCCGAATATGCGGTCCGTTCATCTGTCACATGCCCCTAGCATGCTGAACATGGAACTTTCCCCCTCCGGTCTTCTGTCTGACACAGGTCCGGGACCGGGAACACCTTCCCGGTTGTTTTCCCCCTTCACCTATAACGTCTAGGACTGCGTTAGAGCACGCTTAGCGCTACGTATCGTCATGTCATGCTTAGTGTTACCTCTGTTTGCTATGTATTTACTGTTTCTTCCCCCTCTTCTCTCCGGTAGACCCCGAGGCCGCTGATGCCCCGGTGATCGACTACGTCGTCGACAACGACCCCTCCTTGCCAGATCAACCAGGCAAGCCCCCCCTTTGATCATCCCGATATCGCCCATTCCATTCTCTCATGCTTGCATTAGATTTTGCTATTGTTATTGTTTGCTCCTATTCTGATGCATAGCCTCCTTTTGTAACCTGCTTATTGTTACCTTACCTGCTTATCCTAAACTGCTTAGTATAGGTTGGTTAGTGATCCATCAGTGACCCCCACCTTGTCCTTGTTGCCCCTGCTTCATCATTGAAGACCCGATCAACGGGATCGAAGACCAGGCCCCGGCACCGCACATCACTTTCCCCTTAGTTGCTCGACACTACTGGGATACTATCGAGTGCCGAGGGTGAGACCTCTACAACACTTCTGATGTTAACCCTGTAGTGTAGCTATTCGGTCGTGGTCATCGAGGGTGATTTCCTCTTTAACCACTTCCGATACGACTCTGTCGTGCAACCCCTCAAGTGTGAACCTCGAGGGTGATTCCTCTACGTTCACCTTGATGATTACATTGAGTGGAACCCACCGAGGGTGATTCCTTGGGTTTTCCTCTTGATGTTTGGACACACGGATACTTGGACTTTACAACTGTTACTTGGAAAGTGATGTGGAGACGGGTTGACCTGGAAGGTGCCCGTGAGATAATTACGAGGCGTGGCCGGGCATTCTTAGCCCTTGCCGCAAGTCCTCGAGACGGGGCAACGGGGTCACTTCTTTCGTGAGTCTCTGCTTGTTACCGCGCGTTCCTAATCCACTACGATTTGGATATTTGATCCGAGGGGCCTCTGGCCTGATAGCACTAACCATCACGTGGGCATAGTATGGGCGTTCTGCGTCGTATACATCAGCCAAAGCTTAATAGACGTCAGCGACTGAGTGGCGCGCGCCGGGTTGGACTGCGCAAGCGCCTGCCTTGTTGAAGGAGGTAGCTAGGTCTGCTCACCGGCCGCGTACGCAACGTGCAGGAGTTTCCGGGGAGATGGCCCATGACCCCTGGGGGCATAGGTTTAGTCCGGCGTGCTGACCTCTCTGTTAAGTCTAGGTCGGGTTGCGGCGTATTGTTTGGCCGAGGCCGGGCATGACCCTGGAAAGTGTGTCCGGCCGGAGTCAATCGAGCGTGGTGGGTAAGTTGGTGCACCCCTGCAGGGAAGAAAACATCTATCGATAGCCTGTCCTACGGTAACGGACACTTGGAGTTGTATCCCGATCGATACAACTAGAACTGGATACTTGTGATGAGAACTGGATGGTGATGAGGTTTTGATTGTGATGATAACTGGATAGTATGGCTCTGGGATTGCTTTCTCGCAGGGAGTCGAGAAAGGATCTCTGGCCGAGGTTGATAACACTACTACCACTTTACTTTATGCTACTCTACTCCCTCTTGTTTGCTGCAAGATGGTGGTTTCCAGAAGATGCTAGTCTTCGATAGGACTAGACCTTCTCTCTATTCTGGCTTTTCTGCAGTCCAGTCCACATATACAGCCTTCCTTTGATAATGTTGCATATGTAGTGTAGATCCTTGCTTGCGAGTACTTTGGATGAGTACTCACGGTTGCTTTGCTTCCCCTTTCCCCCTTCTTTCTTCTTTCTGGTTGTTGCAACCAGATGGTGGAGTCCAGGAGCCAGATGCCACCTTTGACGACTGCTGCTACCCCGAGGGTGCCTACTACCACGTGACGGACGCCGACGACCAAGAGTAGTTAGGAGGCTCCCAGGCAGGAGGCCTTGCCTTTTCGATCGTAGATGCTTTTGTGCTAGCCTTCTTAAGGCAAACTTGTTTAACTTATGTCTGTACTCAGATATTGTTGCTTCCGCTGACTCGTTTGTATTCAAGCTGATGTATTCGAGCCCTCGAGGCCCCTGGCTTGTAATATAAAGCTTGTATTATTTTAATTTGTGTCTAGAGTTGTGTTGTGATATCTTTCCGTGAGTCCTTGATCTTGATCGTACACATTTGCGTATATGATTAGTGTACGATTGAATCGAGGGCGTCACAAGTTGGTATCAGAGCCGACTGCCTGTAGATAGCCCCCTTTCCAACTCCTTGGCCGAAGTTGAGTCTAGTCACTGAAAAACTTTTACTAACATTGGCTATGTGGCTTACGGGCCCACGTCGTCATTGGGTGGTATTAGGATCTTTTATTCCTCGTCTATACTCTGGGACTCTGAACTCTCTTCTATTCGGGTTAAAGATTTTACTAACTCTGACTCTAGGATCTCGTAACCACTTCCTCCCGGAGAGCCCATCAGTCCAGACAATCACTTGGTGCACCAGAACATTACGAAGATACTCTCCGAGGTTCTCTCAAGACTTTGTGCCCACCGCCTTCCCACCGATATATCCTTATGGATAACGACATATAGTTGTTGTTCATACCTTCGTCCCAAGTTGCTCTTGTTTTTACAAGATGCCTCGAGATACTCTCCACTGTTCTGAGAACCCCTCCTGCAACTGCCTTGAAGTTCTTTGCTGCATGAATACTCCTACGAATAATTCCTCACAATTACCGTGGATTCTTCATCCCCAGTTGTTTGAGTGCTTCACAAAAGTCTTCGAGATACTATTCGATCTTCTGAAAATCCTCAGCAACTTATTGCTCTTGAGATTCTTGCGCGCTTGCATTATGGTTAAATCCCATAAGCTTAGTAATCTTATTGGCATCCTTTGTCACTATCATTTTGAGCTCGTTGATTCAATATGTTGCAGATGCTCGCAATCCCTAGTCAAAACTAGCATCCGTCCTTTTGACTCAGATGTCACTCCAGACATGAGCTTGTTCTCGGCAAATCAAACCTTGATTGATTGTCGAGATATGTTTTTTGTAACTTACTTATCTTTTGATCAGAGCCTCTGCTTCTGGTCCCCCCCCCCGATTTGGTAATCATAATTCCTTCGTATTTAAGCTTTGAAATTATTCAGATGTCCCTATAATCTGATGGCTTTGCGTTATTTCTTCTTCTGGTTGAACATCGACACTCATATCGGATTCCTTGCGGTTCGCCAAATCCTTGTTGGATAATTATCCGCCATTGTCCTTCACATCCAACACTCTTGTGGGTTATTTCCTCGATACATAATGCCTTTGGTAAATTGTATTCTCTGCTTTTGTCAACCATGCTCTGCTTTCGAGTTGGTGTTATTTACTCTTGAAGATTGTGGAATAAGTTCCTAAGATGCCCCTATGGGTTGAACTTATGCCTACCGTAATCCGAGTGAACCCGAGAGTTCTCACGAGTCTTACTCTTCTGGTACTTCGCCAGATAAATCCTCTGCACTACATTTTCTTTGAAAAACGAGGAGTGAATGAAAGGTTATGCATTGAAAAAGTGGGAGTCGACCTTGAACCCTTGTGTTCATGCCCATGGACCCGATGTAGAACTTATCGTGGAAGCTGCTCGTAAATATGATTACCCTTTCTTATAAGTTCATCTTGTATCGGTGGTTTGATCATTCGTAACCGTGGTTCCGACCATAGTTTCTCCTTAACTCCATTTCCTGGACAAGTTAAAATACTTGTCTTCTGCAGATCATTTCATATGTCTAACCTCTATTTTTGATCTACCTCAAGTATTGCCCCTTGTTATCTCAAGTATATTGTGTCATTGCACTACCACTTGTGAATTCTCATTGGAATGATACTCCATCACATCATTCCTAGCTTGATCGGTTATATCATTATCATGCTAAATTTTAACTGTGCTACCAGGTCCTTTCCGGAGCACAATTTTCGACGACGAGCTAAGCTTATGTCGATCTTCCTCGTCATACCATTTTGCCATGAACAGCAAGCTTGCTTTCGAGTTTGTGCCGTACTCGCGATTCAATTAACCTTACACTTCATCATTTCTTTTGCTTAATGTCGTCGTTGATCGATTACATCTTCATGAAACCTCTCGACAAATGTGTCGTGATCATCATCATCATTCCAAACTTTTCTAGGTTATCAACCGAATTCATGATGAGAAATAACATCCTTACCCCCCTCGATGAATTGTTTCTGAGCCCGTGTGCCCCATCCTCATTTTTTTTCCTTGCTGAAATTGTATGACTTATTTTATAAGCTGTCCTGATGGATCCTTTGTGTATCCGAAGTCTGACATTTCCCTGATGACCATGTCAACACTATCCCGAAGCATGTGTGTGGTACTCCGATCATCATCAAGAACATTGGGAGCGCAATGCTAACTGTTCTTGATCAATTATCCAAACACCGTTGTATGGGTAAACCTCATAAATTCCTTGCCCCTTGTCTAAACGGCTTAATACTTGGAGCCCTATCATGCTCTGCCTTTCCTTGGGAAAGTTATACTCTAACACTTGGGTATAAACATCTTTCCTTTCCATTGGTCTGGTTATCATAATAAACACATTTTCCTTTCCATTGGTTTGCTCAACCTTTCTTGTGATCTATATATGTTATAAGCAGAAATAATTCCCTGCTTATGGAAACACCTCGGTTTGCAACTCTGTCAGTGTGACCCTGTTACTATTGCCGACGACATCCTGGTAACCACCGATGGACGAGAACTTCGCCTACTGGTCCGCCTCGTTCAGCGAGCAGGAAAATAGTTCTCTCTGTCCCTCGCCCTTGGTACCAACGTGTTGACAACATAACTGATAGTCTATCATCTGACATGCCTTGCTATCGGCCCCCTTTCTACCTTTAAACCACATGGTGGGCTCATAACCCACAGTTCCACGGGATCGAAACCTGACTCTCCTGTATATCCTTTTCTTCCGAAGTATCATTTGCTCTTGGCTTTGTGTGTTGTCACGAGCCACCTTCCGAGATATGATCTATTCCCGATACTGTGAACGCCCTTCTCACACTCTGTTTAGGTATCGATCGTTTGTCCATTCGCTCGAAACTTCCTATTGAACCTTCATATTTTGCTCTTGATGTTTTCTTAAATTTCAACTCGAGAGATGCCTCTTGCCAATTTCACTGAGATAGTCCCCAGATAACTATCTTGTGTTAAGCTCTGTCTTTTCCGAGTTTTTCCCCATTACTCCACCTATTAAATCTCGGGACGAGATTTCTTGTAGTGGAGGAGATTTGTAACACCCCCAGTGTCATGCTACAGTAACCATCTCTGATTAAGCTAATCATTTTTCCAAAACAGTGCTTAATCACCTTTGTTCAATATCCCATTTCAAATTCCAGTCAATTCAAATTCAAGTGAAGTTTGAAGTTGCTCAAAAGTTGTTGGGAAAATGTTCATCATTTGCCAAAACTTCCATAACAATTATTTGTTAAGGAACACAACATCAATTTTGTGCAAAGATGAGCATTAGCAATTATAACAGCACCAATTCAGCATTTTTAAATGCTATCCTAATTATGAAATATATCAAATGAATTATTCTGGTCTCCAAAATATTTATGGCACTGTCTATAATCACCAGGGATTTAATGGGACTCCTCCCAATTTTTCCTAAGTGAAATAGTTGACCAATTAATCCCCTTTCTCTCTCTGTTAATAAATAAAAGCTAAAACAGAAAAGAAAAAAAACTGTTTGTAGTAAAAGAAAAAGGAAAAGCCCCCCCACCCCTCATCTGGGCTGATTGGCCCAGCTGGCCACCGCGCCCCCCCTTGGGCCTCAGCCCACCTGGCCGACCCAAGCCGACCAGCTCCCCCTCGCGCGTCGTCTTCACTGTGCGGGCGACCGAGCGCCCGTGCCTGCGGTCGCCGCCCGACCGGCTCGCCGCCCCACGCCGCGGCAACGCCAGGGATAAGGACGAGCCCTCCCCCCTCGACCTCGTCCTCGTTAGCCCCCCCTCCTCGCGCAGATATTTTCCCTCTCCCCCCAGATCCCTCCTCGTTCGCCTTCTCGTTCCCCATCGACGCCCGAGCGCGGTCGCCGCCTTTCTCCGTCGTCCCCGCGGCCACCAGCGTCCCCGAGCCCGGAAACCGAGCCTGGGAGGTGCGCCGTACTCCGCTTCACCGTCCTCGTCCATCAGCTGGAGTCGGGGAGGTCGGCGGCGTCGGCATCGCCCTCTTCCCCTTCTCGGTGGTCACCGGCGATCACCGGAGCCACAGGCCTCCCTCTGCGCTCCCGAACCCCGAGAGGCCTCCGTGTGCCTCCCCCATAAGCTCCGCCTTCTTCCTCCCCGTCCTTGCTCCGTTTCCTCCTTTCCTAGCTAGCTGGCCGTAAGCGCCGGCTCCGCCGTCCGCCATTGCTGCCGCGCACGAGATCCCGAGCTCCTCCTGCTCCGTCAAGTCCCCGTAGCGCACTCCTGGAGGACTGCTGCTCCCGCCTAGCCCTTCCGCCTGAGCTATAGCACGCCGTAGCATCTTTTCCACCGTCGACCGTAGCCGCTCCGCCGCGGACCTCGTCGCCGGCGACGTTTCCGGCCAGGTCCGGCGATGCCACCACCACCACTCGACGCGCGGTCGAGTGACCGTTCGAACGTGCCTAGCGGCACCCCTTTCCGTGCCCCGTACGCGTTTTCCGGCCAACTCCGGCGACGCACCGCCGCGGGTAGGCTCGCCGGCGTCACTCCGTCGGCTGCGCTGACCTGGCGCCGATGTGGCACCGCCTGGGCCACTGGCCAGTGGACCCAATGGGTCCCGCTAGCCCGGTTGACCCAGTCCACCCGAAGACTGGTTTTAACCAGTCGCTGACATGCGGGCCCCACTCCCTTAATCAATGTTTTATTTATTTAAATTATTTATTTAACTTAATGAGACACTGACCTGTGGGGCCCAGTTGCCAATTAACCTTATAGTAGTTTTAAATAAACTCTGTTAAGGCCCCTGTCCATGACAAGTGGGCCCCACTGGTCATTTTGACCAGTCAACCGCACTGTTGACTGCTGACGTCGCTCCTACGTCATGCTGACGTCATATTCCATTTCTGTGAATGTAAATAATTCCAGAATATGTTTAAAACTTAGAAATCCATAAAAAATAATTCGTAACTCGGATGAAAATGTTTTCTATATGAAAGTTGCTCAGAAAAATCCAACGAATCCGAATATGCGGTCCGTTCATCTGTCACATGCCCCTAGCATGCTGAACATGGAACTTTCCCCCTCCGGTCTTCTGTCTGACACAGGTCCGGGACCGGGAACACCTTTCCGGTTGTTTTCCCCCTTCACCTATAACGTCTAGGACTGCGTTAGAGCACGCTTAGCGCTACGTATCGTCATGTCATGCTTAGTGTTACCTCTGTTTGCTATGTATTTACTGTTTCTTCCCCCTCTTCTCTCCGGTAGACCCCGAGGCCGCTGATGCCCCGGTGATCGACTACGTCGTCGACAACGACCCCTCCTTGCCAGATCAACCAGGCAAGCCCCCCCTTTGATCATCCCGATATCGCCCATTCCATTCTCTCATGCTTGCATTAGATTTTGCTATTGTTATTGTTTGCTCCTATTCTGATGCATAGCCTCCTTTTGTAACCTGCTTATTGTTACCTTACCTGCTTATCCTAAACTGCTTAGTATAGGTTGGTTAGTGATCCATCAGTGACCCCCACCTTGTCCTTGTTGCCCCTGCTTCATCATTGAAGACCCGATCAACGGGATCGAAGACCAGGCCCCGGCACCGCACATCACTTTCCCCTTAGTTGCTCGACACTACTGGGATACTATCGAGTGCCGAGGGTGAGACCTCTACAACACTTCTGATGTTAACCCTGTAGTGTAGCTATTCGGTCGTGGTCATCGAGGGTGATTTCCTCTTTAACCACTTCCGATACGACTCTGTCGTGCAACCCCTCAAGTGTGAACCTCGAGGGTGATTCCTCTACGTTCACCTTGATGATTACATTGAGTGGAACCCACCGAGGGTGATTCCTTGGGTTTTCCTCTTGATGTTTGGACACACGGATACTTGGACTTTACAACTGTTACTTGGAAAGTGATGTGGAGACGGGTTGACCTGGAAGGTGCCCGTGAGATAATTACGAGGCGTGGCCGGGCATTCTTAGCCCTTGCCGCAAGTCCTCGAGACGGGGCAACGGGGTCACTTCTTTCGTGAGTCTCTGCTTGTTACCGCGCGTTCCTAATCCACTACGATTTGGATATTTGATCCGAGGGGCCTCTGGCCTGATAGCACTAACCATCACGTGGGCATAGTATGGGCGTTCTGCGTCGTATACATCAGCCAAAGCTTAATAGACGTCAGCGACTGAGTGGCGCGCGCCGGGTTGGACTGCGCAAGCGCCTGCCTTGTTGAAGGAGGTAGCTAGGTCTGCTCACCGGCCGCGTACGCAACGTGCAGGAGTTTCCGGGGAGATGGCCCATGACCCCTGGGGGCATAGGTTTAGTCCGGCGTGCTGACCTCTCTGTTAAGTCTAGGTCGGGTTGCGGCGTATTGTTTGGCCGAGGCCGGGCATGACCCTGGAAAGTGTGTCCGGCCGGAGTCAATCGAGCGTGGTGGGTAAGTTGGTGCACCCCTGCAGGGAAGAAAACATCTATCGATAGCCTGTCCTACGGTAACGGACACTTGGAGTTGTATCCCGATCGATACAACTAGAACTGGATACTTGTGATGAGAACTGGATGGTGATGAGGTTTTGATTGTGATGATAACTGGATAGTATGGCTCTGGGATTGCTTTCTCGCAGGGAGTCGAGAAAGGATCTCTGGCCGAGGTTGATAACACTACTACCACTTTACTTTATGCTACTCTACTCCCTCTTGTTTGCTGCAAGATGGTGGTTTCCAGAAGATGCTAGTCTTCGATAGGACTAGACCTTCTCTCTATTCTGGCTTTTCTGCAGTCCAGTCCACATATACAGCCTTCCTTTGATAATGTTGCATATGTAGTGTAGATCCTTGCTTGCGAGTACTTTGGATGAGTACTCACGGTTGCTTTGCTTCCCCTTTTCCCCCTTCTTTCTTCTTTCTGGTTGTTGCAACCAGATGGTGGAGTCCAGGAGCCAGATGCCACCTTTGACGACTGCTGCTACCCCGAGGGTGCCTACTACCACGTGACGGACGCCGACGACCAAGAGTAGTTAGGAGGCTCCCAGGCAGGAGGCCTTGCCTTTTCGATCGTAGATGCTTTTGTGCTAGCCTTCTTAAGGCAAACTTGTTTAACTTATGTCTGTACTCAGATATTGTTGCTTCCGCTGACTCGTTTGTATTCAAGCTGATGTATTCGAGCCCTCGAGGCCCCTGGCTTGTAATATAAAGCTTGTATTATTTTAATTTGTGTCTAGAGTTGTGTTGTGATATCTTTCCGTGAGTCCTTGATCTTGATCGTACACATTTGCGTATATGATTAGTGTACGATTGAATCGAGGGCGTCACACTTCCCTAACAAGAACAACTTCACCAAAAAGGCTCCTACTCGAGGGTTGGTGGTTCAAGAAGAATACCGTGAGGATGACGATGATGATGAAGATAGTGAAGCAATGGCCATGGCATCTGTTGCCATTGCCACAACTCCCCAGATGTCTCTCTTCGATTCACCCAACGAGAACATTACCGCCAAGTGCCTCATGGCCAAAGCCTCTAACAAGGTAACCCCCAACATCAAAACCACCATCATTACTAATCCCTCTTTGACGGGTTGCATTGATGAATATGAGGGGTCTAATGAGGATGTGAATGAATTTGAGTCCTTTATGATTAAGCTCAAGGGCAAATCCAAGAAGCACTTTGTTGCTCTCTTGGAACAACTTGGTGAAGCCAATGACATGATCGAGGCTCACGAAGAAACCATCTCTAAGATGGAAGGTCATAGTCATGACTATGCCGATGAGATATCGGATCTCTCTAATGCTCTTGAGGAAGAGCATGGGCATCGTTTGGCTCTTGAGGAGTCACACAACGATGACCATACTAAGTTAAAGAAAGATCTTGATCATGCACTTGTTGTGTCTCGTGTGCTAACTTCCGAGAAGGCTAAACTTGGGGTTGATCATGCTAGACTCGAGGAGGAGTCTGATGTACTTGACAAGGCCCACAAGGTCTTGAAGGGTGCTCATGCTAACCTCAAGGAGTCTCATGCTCAACTCCAAGTTAAGCTAACCAAGGAAAAGGCCACCTTTCCTCATATGGTATTAATTGATAATGCATATGCCACTAACTCGTGTTGTGAGCATGTGCATCTTGTGGAGGAGAATGCCAAGTTGAAGGATCAACTTGAGAAAGGCCTTGTGACATGCATTCAAGGTGAGAAGAACCTCAACGACCTTTTGAGCAATCAAAAGGAAGTTGTGGCCAAGGAGGGAATTGGGTTCGCACCCAAGTCCAAGAACAAGAAGAAGAACGACAAGACCAAACGACCTCCTCCTCTCAAGAAAACTTTTGTGAAAGAGGGAGAGGGTGCTCCTAAGGAGAAGAAGAAAAATGTGAAGGGTGTTGATGTCAAAAAGGGCAAAACCACCTCCTCCAACAAAGCCGACGACTTTAACCCTTCTTATGTGTTGTGTCGTGCTAGTGATGGGCATGTTTATGCTAAATTTGTTGGTTCTCCTTATGAGTACATTGAATGGTCTATTTGGGTTCCTAAGACCCTTGTTACTACATCAAAGGACCCATTACAAAATGGGTACCTAAAACCAAGCATTGATCTCGTGTAGGTGTTTGCTTCTGGTGGGGGATCATGGTTGCTCGATAGTGGAGCAACGAATCATACGACCAGAAGCAAGGACTTGGTGGTGGACGTGCACAAGATTCCTTCTATGCCCATCAATGTCTAGTGGGGTGATGCCTCATCTTCTAAGGTATTGGGTCTTGGCAAGGTTGTCATTTCTCATGATCTAACGATCGAGAAAGTCATGCTTGTTGAGTCCCTTGCATTCAATCTTCTTTCCGTTCGTCAACTTGCACTCATGGGCTTTGCCACTTTCTTTTATATTGATTCCGTGGCCCTCTTGTGGAGCAAGACTCTTAAAGTAGCCTTTGTTGGGCATGTCGAGAATGGTCTTTATGTGATTAACTTTTCGGAGCAACCCACTAAGACCGCGACATGCCTAATGGCTAAAGTTGATGTGGGATGGCTTTGGCATCGCCGTTTAGCCCACGTCAATATGAGATCTTTGCAAAGTCTTCTCAAGGGAGACCATGTCCGTGGACTAACGAATGTTAGTTTTGCCAAAGATCGTGCTTGCAGTGCTTGTATTGAAGGAAAGCTTCATGAGAAGGCTCACCCTCCCACGACTATCATTTACTCGAAGAGACCCTTGGAGCTCCTGCACATGGATCTCTTTGGGCCTCCATCCTTTGATAGTCTTGGAGGTAGAAAGTATTGCTTGGTGATTGTGGATGATTATTCAAGATACACTTGGGTATATTTCTTCAAGAGGAAGAGTGAAACTCAACAAACCGTCATCGACTTTGCAAATGACACTCCACGTCAACATGATGCAAAGATCTTGACAATAAGAAGTGACAACGGCACCGAGTTCAAGAACTACACCTTGGATGAGTTTCTTAGTGATGAGGGGATCAAGCATCAATATGCCGCACCATATACCCCTCAACAAAATGGTGTCGCGGAGAGGAAGAACCGGACGTTGATGGATGCGGCAAGGACCATGATGGCGGAGTTCAAGTATCCATACAACTTTTGGGCTGAAGCCATCAACACAGCATGTCATGCATCCAATCGGCTCTATCCCCGCAAAGGCTTGAACAAGACTCCTTATGAAATACTTACCGGTAACAAGCCCAACCTCAAGTACTTCCGGGTGTTCGGGTGTAAGTGTTTCATTCTCAAGAAAGGTGTTCGTTTGTCTAAATTTGAGGCTAGAGCTTATGAGGGCATATTTGTTGGTTATGCTACAAACTCTCATGCTTACCGTGTCCTTAACAAGTCCACCGGACTCATTGAGGAGACGTGTAACGTGGAGTTTGATGAAAATAACGGCTCCTAAGTGGAGCAAAGTGGTACTTGTGACGTAGGTGATGAAATTCCTCCCCAAGCCATAAGAAGAATGGGTATTGGTGATATTCTACCCATTGAGGAACCCCTTGTGGTTGAAGGAGAAGGACAATGCTCCACTCTAATGGAGCCATCACCTCCCCAAGACCCACACGCTTCCGAAGAACAAAGTAAAGGCCCTCAACCTCATGAACAAGACCAAGGGCAAGATCAACCTCAAGATGGTGGTGAACCACCAAATGATGCCCAAGGTCAAGTTCTCCCCCTCGAGCAAGTTCAAGATCTAGAACAAGCTCAAGACGGCGCTCAGGATAATCAAGTTAATCCTCCTCCTTCCACATCCGAGGAGGAATTAGAGCGTCGTGCCGCGAAGATTGCTTCCAAGCTCAGCACCCAAGGTCATCTCATGGAGATCGTGGTTGGAAGCCTAAGAAAGGGGGTAAGCACTTGTAGACAATTAGCAAACTATTGTGAACATCACGCGTTTGTCTCTTGTGTTGAACCCCAAAAGGTCTATGAGGCGCTCGAAGATTCGGATTGGCTCAATGCCATGCATGAAGAACTCAACAACTTCGAGTACAACAAGGTGTGGAGACTAGTCCCAAGGCCATCGAGAAACTACAATGTCATTGGAACCAAGTGGATATTCAAGAACAAGCAAGATGCTCATGGGAACATCATTCACAACAAGGCAAGATTGGTAGCACAAGGTTACTCCCAAGTCGAGGGTATCGACTACAGTGAAACCTTCACTCTCGTTGCTCGCCTTGAATCCATTCGTTTGTTGATTGCTTATGCTTCCCATCACAACTTTAAGTTACAACAAATGGATGTGAAGAGTGCTTTTCTTAATGGTCCTATTAATGAGTTGGTTTATGTCAAGCAACCCCCCGGGTCCGAGGATCCCTACTTCCCGGATCATGTGTATCAACTCGATAAGGCACTCTATGGCCTTAAGCAAGCCCCACGTGCGTGGTACGACCACCTTACCGAGTTGTTACAAGATCGTGGATTTGAGGTTGGGCAAATCGACCCCACTCTTTTTACTAAGAAGGTCAAAGGGGAGTTGTTTGTATGCCAACTATATGTTGATGATATTATCTTTGGTTCCCCTAACAAAGCTTTCAATGAGGAATTTGCCGCTCTCATGACCTCTAAGTTCAAGATGTCTTCGATGGGAGAGTTGAAGTTCTTCCTTGGTTTCGATATCAAGCAAAGAAGAGAAGGTACCTTCATCAACCAAGCCAAATACACTCAAGACATGGTCAAAAGATTCAAGCTAAGTGATGTCAAGTCAGCTTCTACTCCAATGCCTACCAAGTGCCAACTTGACATTGATCCCAATGGTAAAGCGGTGGATCAAAAGGTATCGCTCCATGATTGGCTCCTTGCTTTACCTTTGTGCATCTAGACCGGATATCATCACTACAAAAGAAAGACAGATCCGTGACATTTTGGGCCGAACGAATTTTTTTTCTATCATACATATGACACTTCTATGATGATAATTGTGACAAAACACGGTATCATCATAAATGCGATGGGCTCCTACTTCTATGACAAAAAATCATGACAGAAAATGGCTTTTCGTCTTGGGCGGGCCGGAGACGCAGCTGCATGACATTCTTTGGGCCGCCCATGACGGAAAAAACCGTGGTAGAAGCGAGGGGGAGGAATATTTCGGGGAGTTGCCGGTTACGGTGGGAGGTCGGGGGCCGAGTGATGCGTGTTTCTCTCATACACGTATGCGCGTGTGTGCGAGGCATTGGCTCTAACTGAACTCGAGCGATTGCACTACAGGCTACGCGTTACTGAACCCGAGCGATCGATCGATGGCTGTTAACTGAACCCGATCGAGCGATTCCTTCGCTACTGCTGCTAACTGAAGCCGATCGATTGGATGAACAGTGAGTGTTGCGGGGGGTTTGGATGAACAGTGAGCGGTGGCGTTGCCTCTGGATGAACAGGACTCCATGGTGTGGAGGGCTAGATGAACAGTAGACGGTGGAGGGGTGGCCGTGGAGGGGTGGTTTAACAGGACCCCGTGGTGTGGAGGGTTGGATGAACAGTAGACAGTGGAGGGGTGGCCGTGGAGGGGTGGTTGAACAGGACCTCGTGGTGTGGATGGCTGGATGAACAGTAGACGGTGGAGGGGTGCCCGTGGAGGGGTGGTTGAACAGTAGCCGGTGGAGTAGCGCGCGGTGGAGGCTGGATGAACAGGAGCCCGTGGAGGCTGGAGGAGGTCGACGGTAGCCCGTGGAGGTTGGAGGAGGTCGACGGTGGAGATGAACAGTATCCTGTGGAGTCCCGTTTTGCAGTACGCCACACCCCTCCCGATGAACAGGACCCCCATTTTGACCGTAGCGCTCCAACACAAGTCTGTTTCGTCCGTTTTGCGCTACGCCACACCCCTCCCGATCAATAGGACCCCTGTTTCGACCGTAGGAGGTCCGTTTCGTCCGTTTTGCGGTACGCCACACCCCTCCCGATCAACAGGACCCCCGTTTCGACTGTAGGAGGTCCGTTTCCTCCGTTTTGCGGTACGCCACACCCCTCCCGATCAACAGGACCCCGTTCTGAACGTAGGAGGTCGGTTTCCTCCGTTTTGCGGTACGCCAGGCCTCGTTTCCATCGCTTGTTCCGTCCAAGCCCTCCCGATGAACACGACCACACATTCCGTTCCGACCCAGCCGGTTGGCTCCCCATGAACACGACGATGATGTTGTTTCTCCATTCCGACCCAGCCATGTACGTATGCACGAGTAGGCGTTTGAGACCCTGCCCGTATGTATGTATGTGGCCGTATTTTCTTTCTTGCATCCTCACCGTTGTACGTACGTGTACATGCTACGTGCGCGCCTCTACTACGACACGTGCGCGCCTCTACTACGACACGTGCGCGCCTCTACATCGACCAGTATGTACGTACACGTTCGCAACCAGAATGACAATGCTACGTACGCTTCGACCAGGTGGGTCCCAACTGTCAGGCACTTCCTTGCCTGCGAAGATGTAGCTGGTGGGTCCTAGCAGTCAGGGGGGCGAATCGTTTTGTTTTTTTGCCCGGACGCACTTCCTTGCGTGCGAAGATGTAGCTGGTGGGTCCCAGCAGTCAGGGGGGCGAATCGTTTTATTTTGCCCGGACGCACTTCCTTGCGTGCGAAGATGTAGCTGGTGGGTCCCAGCAGTCAGGGGGGCGAATCGTTTTTTTTGCCCGGACGCACTTCCTTGCGTGTGAAGGTGTAGCTAGTGGGTCCCAGCAGTCAGGGGGGAAACGTTTTTTCGCAAAATATGGTGGCCCGTCCGGTGGGTCCCCGCTGTCAGGTGGAGGAATAATTATTTTGCGCGTAATGAGGAGGCACTTCCTTGCTGCGGCCGTGGACCCAGCTGTCAGCCTCTCCACGTACAGTCCACATCCGATGGAAGCCGTTCCTTGACCACGTTGACCACGCCGCGCCGAGAGCACCAGGGCGGTGGACGATGGTGAGGCCTAGGAAGGGGACGACACGGAGCCGGGGAAGACGCGGCAGTGGATGCCCACGCGTAGAGGAGTACGAGGGTTCATTGGTTCGCTACGGTGTGAGGCTACCATCACTGTAGAATAATAGGGGGTGTGGGTGAGTAGAGGGATGGCCTGACCAGCAGTGGGAGTAGTAGGGGGCGGTGAGGCCTCCGCCGCATCGCAGCCAGCCACGGGAGGCATGAGCACGAGGCACAACCGGTGCTGGTTTGGGCGGCTGGAGCAAGAAGACCAGAGGTTGAAGAAGCACTACGGCCGTTGGATGGACATCGTACGGTCACTGGAGCTAGAATCGTGCATATTGACTAAGTTGACAAAGCCCTCCATCCCCGTCAACTTATTAGGCCCACAAGTCAGCCTGCCACTATACTGGGTCCCAGCTAACAGGGGGAGTATCCATTTTTTTGTGCGTAATAAGGAGGCACTTCCTTGCGTACGAAGATATAGCTGGTGGGTCTGAGCTGTCAGAGCCGGCCGCAGGGAGGAGGGAGCAGGCAGTCCCGCCGGCGCTTGTTTGAGCGGCTGGAGCAGGAAGAGCAGAGATTGAAGAAGCACGACGGCCGTTGGATGGCCATCCAACGGTCACTGCTTGTGCGTCAACCTTTTTTTAGGAAAGCCTCAAATCTGTGGAAAATAGCATACAACCCATCTGCCATTATTTTTAATAATTTACATCTCATTTGCTAATTCTTAAGGGTTTTTTTGGAGTCCATATTCTTTTTGTTAGCATTACAACCCATATCGTGGCCACGGTTAAAAAATTATACGAAATTTTGCATATTTCGGTGCGGTCCGAACTGTTTTTAATCCCGAAATTTCGACTCATATTCAAACTGATTTTAAAAATAAATGCATATCAATATAAAATCCAACAAATTCTCCACGCATAAAAATTAATGTAATTTAAAATCTCGAAATGAAAAAAAATATTTGAAACTAATTGCCGGTTTGATGTGTTTTAAAAATGTACAACCCATTTCTCATTACTGATGGGCCATTTTCTCGGCCAGCCGAATTAAAGCTCTCCTCATCTTGAAAGATTTGCAGCCCAACATGCCTGACAAAGCGACTTGCTTGGCAAATCACAAAAAAACCGGGCTGTGGCCATGGACCCAACTGTCAGCCTCTCCACGTACAGTACTCTTCCGATGGAATGTCATTGGCCACATTGACCACGCCGCGCCGAGAGCACCAAGGCGGTGGACGACGTCGAGGCCTAGGAAGGGGAAGACACGGAGCCGGGGAAGACGCGGCAGTGGATGCCCACGCGGAGAGGAGTATGAGGGTTCACTGGTTCGGCTGTGGTGTGAGTCTGCCGTCGACGCAGGGCCTGGCTAGTGGTGGGAGTAGTAGGGGGCGATGAGGCCTCAACGGCAGCACAGTCGGCCACTGGAGGCAGGAGCAGGCGATCTCCCCGGCACTGGTTTGGGCGGCTGGTGCAAGAAGAGCAACGATTGAAGAAGAAGCAGGACCGTTCGATTCAAATCCAACGGTTACTGCTGCTAGAATTGTTTGTTGACTAAGTTGACAAGCCCTGCGTACGCGTCAACGTAGTAGGCCCACAGGTCGGCCTCCCAACCGATGCGCCCCAGATGTCAGTGGAAGGAATCATTTTTTTTGCCGTAATAAGGAGGCAATTGATTACGTGCGGCCAGGCCAGCGGAGGGAGTAGGGTGGGCCGGGGAAGCTTGCGCGGCATCACAACGGGCCACAAGAGGAGGGAGCAGGCAGTCCCGTTGGCGCTAGTTTAGGTGGCTGGAGCAGGAAGATCAGAGATTGAAGAAGCACGTCGGCCGTTGGATGGACATCCAACAGTCACTGCTGCTAGAATCGTGTGTTCACTGACAAAGCCTTGCGTAAACAAGTCAGCCTCGAAATCTGTGGCGTGTACAGCCCATTTGCTATTATTTTTATAATTTTTACTCATTTTCTAATTCATATGGAATTTATTGCATCCCGTTTTCCATTTTTAGAATTGCTGGCCATTTTCTGGTCAGTACCAGGGTCAAAAAATTAACTAAATATGTGGGAAATTTTGAAAATTCGCAAATTTTTGCTGGGGAACGAAACATTCTTAATCCAAAAATTAATAGCCATACTAAAACAAATTTAAAAATAAATTAGTACTATGTCATGTTAAATCCAATGAAATACGTATAAGATATGAGTCAAGAACAAAATTCAAAAAAAACTAATATCCCATTTGCTATAATTTTGTTGGAATTTTCAACCCCTTTTGATATTACTTTTAATAGACATTGACCATACTCTTTGGCCAGGACGGAATGCATCCCTCCTCGCCTTGAAAGATTTGCAACCCAGTAATTCAGAGAAAACAAATAGGCCTAGCTTGGGTATTCTTCAAAAAGAAATACTGGGCTACCTATTTTCCCAAAGAACTGGTGCATGAGCATTTAACTTTATTTATTTATTTATTTATTTATGTTTAGGGGACCATGAGCATGTACCTGGGCCGGATTCATGTGAGAGCCTCCCTTCTAGTTAATTATGGGCTTCTTTATTGGGCCTTCATCAGTGGGCTACATGTTATCAACAAGTGGAAAATGTGTTCCGTAGAAAAATAGTATGAGCTACGTACGGTACGGGGCACTAAAGGATTGAACCATGCAACGACTTCCAAAACATTGTGTTTGTCGTTCTAACAACACATTTATTCAACCAACAGGCGAAATATACTACTGATTGTACATTGAAAACAGCAACAGCAACAACCAGGGCTGGGGGTGCAACAGAAGCAATAAGCAAGCCAGAAGAGTGAAGACGCAGCTCTCTCTTCCAAACCAAACATCAGCCATCATTACAAAAGGGATACCAAACAAGAACAAGTGTATGCATCAAACTAAATAAAGATCCTACTACACCAAGTGTACGTATCTAACTAACTGGCTCAGTTAGACGTTACTATTTACTAAGCTATGGAGATTGGCTGACGGCTTGAACCAGATGGGTGCCTGACGGGGGAAACTCCAGCCAGCAGGTCGAAGTCTGATACTTGCGACCCTCTCTCCTACTTTGGGCTGCAGAGCGTGGTGGCACATATCAGGGGATGGTGCATGCAGAGACGCATGGTACGCTGTGTACACACAGTTTTGCCTGATGAACGAAACCGCGCCGCCATCATGATCCTTGCCGTCGGTTATCTCCTGGTTAATTGGATAATTCAGTCCGACAAACAGAGAGTGTGTACCAAGGCTACTTACCAGCCTCCAGTCAAAAATTCTTGAAGGCCCAGAGAAGCTGGGATCCTGCTCAAAGACCTTGCAGTGACTGTGATTGTATTCCGCGAAACAACACGTCCGGTACGTGCGAACGATCATCAATCTTTCACCGTCATCTGATCGAGCCAGGAACCACCTGCAACTGCCATGCCGCTTTTCTTTGAAAGGTTCTGGGATTAGGAAGGGTAGGGACACCAGGCGGCCTACAACATCATATCAAGTTGGAGTCAAATAAAAAAGGGCTCTTGATTTAGTCAATCTTGAGAACAGCATGTTATGAGCATGAATATTTTTTCAGTAAATGTTGACAGTAATATAAGCAAGCCATCATGATATCATAGGAAAGTAACATACTGCTGTAATAGCCGTTTGTAGCGATGACTGGAGTAGGCCAGCAATACGTTCAGCCATAGAAGGAGTCGACAACGTAAATGAAGCCATTGTGTTCAATGGCATCAGAGAACCATGGAGGATGTATGATCCTGTGATGGACGTGCAGATTTATCCACTTACCGCAGTGACCTATCAGATAGGCGAGACCGCGGTTGAAGAACGCAATTAGCCTGAAATCTTTATAATTCGCAGATCTTGTGGGCACTTGGCAGATTACAACCTTGAGCAAATCAAACTTGGTATCATGTTGGCTACTGTAAGATTCCGAGTATTCTGGGCCGCGGTACCAAAGCAGTGCAGTGTTAATCGAAGGAAGGGGGGTCAATCGCCGGGTGTAGACCTCCACGAGCATCCAGCTGTCGCGACCATTGACGAGCACCATCCAAGACGTGTTCATGCCGACCCAGTACATACCGTTAATGTAGCTGTGGCTGACGGGGATCGGATCGCAGTGAAGGGGGTTGATGCTCGCCACCCTATGATCGTTATGCTGCGTGACACGCCGTTTCTGAAGATCAGGCGGCATCAGCAAGCAACGAGCTGACTTAAAAAGCTCCGGCCTGAGGGCTTTGAGTAAACGGTACAACCCTGACGAGCACGCGGCGAGCGGCATGGTACTGAGATTGTCCACAGACAAAACAATGAGCTTGATTACCTCTGTGGGCAGCGAATTCCAGCCACTCTTTCGGTGGACGCTGCTTGGTTCTGCCATTGTTAGTGCTTGGGTTTCGGACGAGGGGGGGAGGCGCCTTAGCGGGGATGGAAGCTTGGACGAGATTATGTGCGGACAAAGATGGAGAAGCGAATATGTGCTGCGGGAAGTGGACAGGTGATGATGACTACAGCATGTCGCTTGACTTACGAGACACATACCAGCAGTGTAGGGTCATATCGATGCCAGACAACTTGCTTGAGTGATCACAGTACTGGTGCTCCCTACAGTACCTACTACAGTACTATGCCCTAGCTTGCTAGAGTAGAGTAGTAGAGTAGGACTCTGCTCTACTACTAGCACCGGAGGAGTAGTATATTCTAATCTAAAATAGTTACAAACTTCAATGCCCGAGCGTGGAACGACTATGAACCATGCTCAAAGACCGTGTCTACGTGGTGTTTGGACTTATATGCAAAAAAATAGCAAGATGCTCGTGCATTGCATGGCACACCATCATCACCAACTTGGTTTTTTCTCTACTCCTACTCCTATAAAAGACTCAGTTGGTGATGATGGAGGCGAGGAGGCGTGTTCAGCCGGGCGTGCAGCGGACGGTGCAACACTATTCGATTTGTTATAAAAAACAAAGAAGAGTAGTAGAGATAGAGACATAGGGAGGAGCACGAGGTTGTGGGAGATAAGGATGAACGAGGCAAGGCCTTATCTGTAAATATGGAGAGAGGTGCGGGTATCTTTTGTAAAATTGTCATAGTTGGCTTCTATATTACAAGATGGCAGGCATACCATCATCACCAACTCGGTTTTCTACAAGCGTAGATATATATAGATATAGATAGATAGACACTAGGGAGTACTAGTAAGGACACCATCTACTGCTTCGTGTGCTACTCCTGCGCTCCATTCGGCGGCCGCAACGTCCCCTATGGCTACTCCCTCCTGCATTCCATTCGGCGGGCGCTGTTGAAATCTGGGGAGCGCACTCTCGCGACTGCTGGCAGCCACGACTTCACCGACGACGACTTCTTCCCCGACCTCGGCAACCTCTTCCTCAACGACATGGGCGACAACCTCAACGCCAACGGTGCTGCTCCCGTTGCACCGTATGTGTTTCTGTCCTTCCTGTTCGAAATTGTGGTAGAATTCATGTTTCTACTCTATATCCTACTACTATGCTAGTCCACATGATTAGTTTCATCTTTGTTATAGCCGTCATGATTTATTTTGTGCTTATTCGGATTAAATCTCGTAGTAACTTGCTCATATATTCAACTGGCGCAACGTCCCCTACAGCCACTCCCGTTTCATGGACGGCCTGGTCGATGCCTCCAAGGAGCCCTTCGTCCACTGCTATGAGTGCCCGATGCCATTTTGTGACTCGCCGGCGGACATGGTGCATCACCTCACGGATGCGTGCAGCGGTCACTGCTGGCCCTTGGCGGAGAACATCAAGTACGACACGTGCTACCGGTTCACCATGCCGGAGTCGCTGGAGGATCACCGCCGCCTACTAGTCTCGGAGGAGGACGGCAGCATCTTCCTCTTGATCGTGGGCACTGGTGAGGCCCGCGCAGGCCGCCGCCCCGTCTCTGTAATGTGCGTCAGGGGCGTCGCCGCTGATGCTGACACTGACACAAGGCAGATGTACGGGTGCGTGGTCAATGTTACTACCCCTCCGGGTCGCGTGGGCGGCGACACCGGCCTCATCGGACGGACTTGGACTCTGGGGAGCTTGGACTATCCCGCCAATGTGGACTTGGAAAACCCATGGCATCCTTTACCCGCCGATGCGGTGCACGGGGACTCCAAGGAGGTTCACCTGGACATACGCATTATCAAGTGCACTTAGAAAACATGTAGTGTGTGTGTGGGCGCTTATGGCTCGTGTCTTTGCCGCTTTTGATTCTGTAAGCTTGTCGTTAAACTTGAGTGGCTTTCGCCGCAGTCCTTCCTTTGAACTGCTTCTCTCAGTGAGCTGATGTAAGACACTTTGGGTTTCATTTGATAATGGAACCGGGGAGGAGCCTCCCTGTTCTTCTAAAAAATACACATTATCAAGTTAAATGTTGATCATTAGTCTTCGCTCAATGTAATCCGCTGTCTAAGCATGTGGAGACTTCCATGCAGGATCTTGCTCTATTGGAGTATCGCGCATGAATAAAAGTGTATACGTTTATGGTTTAGTCTAGAATCTTCCATGTATGAATTTTTACTACAGTACTGGTGAAAGACTTACGATGAACCATTTCTTACATCTCCTCTACCCCCTTGCAAGTCATCCTGATTTAATCCCTACGTCTAGGTGTATAAGGGCATGGTTAATATTACTTAATAGTATAGCCAACTGTTGACTATAAGAAAGTGCCATGCCATCTATAGCCAACATGTATAACAATTGATACTCAAAAACTAATTCTTAAAGATCATTTATTGCAAAGCACAATAAGTGTTATTTCTTCACAAGTTTTGGATGCAGGTTGAACAGTTGAATGCTTTTGTTTGCAAAAGATACCTTTTTATCTATTTCACCCGGATGTTTGTGAGCTCTAAAGATGAGATAATATCCGCAGAAACCTATCGATACCCGTTACACATGAGATGAGCCCCACATCCTTTGTCAAAATAAACAACTCCCCGATCAGTGCATTTCACTCTTCGGTGCAACGCACGGGCACCTTACTACTATATATTAGTACGACCAAAAATTGAACTAACATTATATATAGTACGATAAATACTGATGCATGTCACCTAAAATTATATCATTCAAAACTATGTTCAAATACGAATCCAACGATATAGTTTTTGTTGACATGCACTAACATTTTGTCAGTTAAATCTTCAGTCAAATTCAATGGGGGGACTAATAAACCACGACCGATGTAGTACAAGTGTAGAGGGCGGCACTGCACGGGAGTCTCACCTCTCACCCCACTCGTGGCACGGCAGTAAAGCCGTCATATCACAAAACCCAACCACTCCCAGTAATAAGTGGCCTGGTAAATAAACGGTCAAGCAACCATCACATCCCTCCATCTTTTTTGCATTTCATCTCTCTACATTTACTTTCTCCGGTTCATCTCCCACACTCAATCCTTAGCTACTACTCCTAGGGCCAGTTCTTTTGGCGGCTTCCCCAGCTTTTCCCACAAGACTAGTCACAGTGGAAAGTACCAATAAGGCGTGATACGTCTCCAACGTATCTATAATTTTTGATTGCTCCATGCTACTTTATCTACTGTTTTGGACTATATTGGGCTTTATTTTCCACTTTTATATTATTTTTGGGACTTATCTATTAACCAGAGGCCCAGCCCATAATTGCTGTTTTTTGCCTTTTTAGTATTTCAAAGAAACCGAATATCAAACGGAGTCCAAACGGAATGAAACCTTCGGGAACGTGATTTTCTCATCGAACGTGATCCAGGAGACTTGGACCCTCCTCCAAGGAACAAAAGAGGCGGTCACGAGGGTGGAGGGCGCCCCCTGGGTGCGCCCCCTACCTCGTGGGCTCCCTGTTGCTCCACCGACGTACTCCTTCCTCCTATATATACCTACGTATCCCCAAACGATCAGAACAGGAGCCAAAAACCTAATTCCACCGCCGCAACCTTCTGTATCCACGAGATCCCATCTTGGGGCCTATTTCGGAGCATCGCCGGAGGGGGCATCCACCATGGAGGGCTTCTACATCAAAACCATAGCCCCTCCGATGAAGTGTGAGTAGTTTACTTCAGACCTTCGGGTCCATAGCTAGTAGCTAGATGGCTTCTTCTCTCTTTTTGGATCTCAATACAATGTTCTCCCTCTCTCTCGTGGAGATCTATTCGATGGAATCTTCTTCTTTTTGCGGTGTGTTTGTTAAGACCGATGAATTGTGGGTTTATGATCCAACTTATCTATGGAAAATATTTGAATATTCTCTGAATTCTTTTATGTATGATTGAGTTATCTTTGCAAGTCTCTTCGAATTATCCTTTTTGGTTTGGCCAACTAGATTGGTAGTTCTTGCAATGGGAGAAGTGCTTAGCTTTGGGTTCATCTTACGGTGTCCTTTCCCAGTGACAGCAGGGGCAGCAAGGCACGTATTGTATTGTTGCCATCGAGGATAACAAGATGGTTTTTTTATCATATTGCATGAATTTATCCCTCTACATCATGTCACCTTGCTTAAGGCGTTACTCTGTTTTTAACTTAATACTCTAGATGCATGCTGGATAGCGGTCGATGAGTGGAGTAATAGTAGTAGATGCAGAATCGTTTCGATCTACTTGTCTCGGACGTGATGCCTATATACATGATCATTATCTAGATATGCTCATAACTATGCTCAATTCTGTCAATTGCTCAACAGTAATTTGTTCACCCACCGTAGAATATCTATGCTCTCGAGAGAAGTCACTAGTGAAACCTATGGCCCCCGGGTCTATTCTCATCATATCAATCTCTATCGCTTTATTATTTGCTTTGTTTTTTTACTTTCCCTTTTACTTTTCACTTTGCATCTATCTATCAAAAATACCAAAAATATTATTTATCATCTCTATCAGATCTCACTCTCGTAAGTGACTGTGAAGGGATTGACAACCCCTAATCGCGTTGGTTGCGAGTAGCTATCGTTTGGTGTAGGTACGAGGGACTTGTGCGTGGTCTCCTACTGGATTGATACCTTGGTTCTCAAAAACTGAGGGAAATACTTATGCTACTTTGCTGCATCATCCTCTCCTCTTCGGGGAAATCCAACGCAGTGCTCAAGAGGTAGCAAGAAGAATTTCTGGCGTCGTTGCCGGGGAGGCTCACGCAAGCAAGTCAACAATACCAAGTACCCATCACAATCCCTATCTATCGCATTACATTATTTGCCATTTGCCTCTTGTTTTCCTCTCCCCCACTTCACCCTTGCCGTTTTATTCGCCCTCTCTTTCCCAATCTCCTCCTTTTCCCATTGCCTTTTTGTTTGCTCGTGTGTTAGTTTGCTTGCTTGTCATCATGACTAGTCTCATATCTTCTCCGTTATCTCCCGAGAATGAAGTTCTAAATTTTAAGCAAAGGGAGGGAGAAAATCTGAAAGACGCTTGGTATAGAATTTGCAATGCTCAAAATAGATCTACCAGGAAGCAATCTACTTCAGTTCTTCTTCGTAATTTTTACATAGGTGCTAATCCTTGGTATAGATATATCCTTGATACCATTACCGGAGGGAATTTCTTGGGTAGCCATACTTTTGATTCTTATAATGCTTTAATAGATTTATTTGGCTCACCACCTCTTTTGATTAATGGAACTACGTTAACTTTGGAGCATGTTATGCAAAAACTTGAAATTATTGAGAATAAAGTTTCTACCATTGAATCAGTTGAAAATCTTGATAAAAAGATCCACAATCAAATTACCCAATATGGATCAAAGGTAGGAATGACTTTGAAAAGTATTAAAGAAAAAGAACCCATGGTAAAATAAATCTAGATTCCACAAGAATCGATAAACTTGAGGGGTATCATTACCAACTTGGGAACCGCCTTTTCTTCCGTACAAAACACTCCAAGTTCGTCTACTAAAAATACTAATCTCATTTATGTTCCTAAGAATAAGGGTGAATCATTTAGTAAGGAAACTGCGGATCTTAAATCTATAAGTGGTCATCCCAATCTTTTTACCATCATTAAGGAACCTTTTGCTATGAATTAATTTTTCGATCTTTTGCCTCAAAATTTGACAATTACTAGAAAGAAAGAAAATTCTAAAGGAGGTAGATGCCTCATTGAATAATTGCCTACCAAAGATGGCAATACCTAGATCTATCCTTGCTTTTATGCCTAGCTAGGGGCGTTAAACGATAGCGCTTGTTGGGAGGCAACCCGATTTTATTTGTGTTTTTTTGTTTTTGCTTCTGTTTAGGAATAAATAATCCATCTACCTTCTGTTTGGATGTGGTTTTATCTTTTAATTAGTGTTTGTGCCAAGTAGAACCTATAGGATGACCTACGATGATCGTTGATTTGATTCTGCTGAAAAACAGAAACTTTGCGCGCACGAATATAATTTTGTTAAATCACAGGAACGTGATTTTGTGTTGATTCTTTTTGATGCTATTCAATAAACAAATTTCCCAGGACTTCCTATTTTGGTAGAATTTTTAGAGTTCCAGAAATTTGCGTTAGTTACAGATTGCTACAGACCGTTCTGTTTTTGACAGATTCTGTTTTACGTGTGTTGCTTTCCTATTTTGATGAATCTATGGCTAGTAAAATAGTTTATAATCCATAGAGAAGTTGGAATACAGTAGGTTTAACACCAATATAAATAAAGAATGAGTTCATTACAGTACCTTAAGTAGTTCTTTGTTTTCTTTCTCTAACGGAGCTCACGAGACTTCTGTTGAGTTTTGTGTTGTGAAGTTTTCAAGTTTTGGGTGAATTCTTTTGATGGATTATGGAACAAGGAGTGGCAAGAGACTAAGCTTGGCAATGCCCATGGCACCCCCAAGATAATCCAAGGACACCAAAAAGTCAAAGCTTGGGGATGCCCCGGAAGGCATCCCCTCTTTCATCCACTTCCATCGGTAATTTACTTGGAGCTATATTTTTATTCACCACATGATATGTGTTTTGCTTGGAGCGTCTTGTATTATTTGCATCTTTGCTTGTTAGTTTACCACAATCATCCTTGCTGTACACACCTTTTGAGAGAGCCATACATGAATTGGAATTTGCTAGAATACTCTATGTGCTTCACTTATATCTTTTGAGCTTGATAGTTTTGCTCATAGTACTTCACTTATATCTTTTGAGCGTGAGAATTTTTGCTCTAGTGCTTCACTTATATCTTTTAGAGCACGATGGTGGATTTGTTTTAAAGAAACTATTGATCTCTCATGCTTCACTTAGATTATTTTGAGAGTCATTAATAGCATGGTAATTTGCTTAATGTTAATATATTTAGTGTTCAAGATATGTGAAACTTTCTTTTGAGTGAATTGAATACTAAGATAAGTTTGATGCTTGATAATTGTTTTGAGATACGGAGGTGATAATATCAAAGTTGTAATAACCCATATTTCTGGGTTATTGATTTAAATTAAAATAAATGATTAAATTTGTATTATCTGTTTAACATAAATAATTGAGCAAAGAAGATATGCTAGATTATTGTTGCAAGGAACTAAAATAGAATTGATTTTTTTTGCATGCATTAAATATTAAAAAGTTGCATGCTAAGTAAGAGTATGTGTATGTACACATAGACTTGCATCCATGCACTCACGTTGTGGTATAGACATGGGAAGTACCACTAGCTAGTTGGCAGGACAAGCTAGATAATTACAAGAGAGTTAACGTGATATTTGAATAGATGGAACTGGACCAGCTACAAATGATAGATCGGTAGATATTTCCTAGTACTAGAGCTCCAAGTCAACTAGGTGCATGTATGTAATCATGAGAGTGCACACGTATGTACTGTCCTTGCTAGCTAAGTAAAATTCGGTGTGTACGTGGAGGTTGGCGTGGCATGCATGTAGTGTCTTGGACATTCTAGTCCTATACGTGGACTCTTCTCATGGTTGCCAGGTTGATTAGTCCTTTGCACTAGCCGTAGGTGCAACAGCCAAATCATTTTTACCCAGCTTCAAGGGCCAAGGGTCAAGCGCAAGAGTCACTGCGGCTGAGATATTTTAGCTAGCGACTGACCGTCAACTCCTATAAATAGAACACTTCTACGGCTGCTTGAAAGCACAACTCCAAGAGAAATAAAGTGAGGACATAATAGAAGAGAGAAGAGGTGCGCCAGTGGGGATGTTGATATGCATCCATGCAAGGGAATAAGAGAAGAGACGCTGCCCTGACGCAAACAAGAACCAAGCAGAATAAGTAGATTATGCAACATCGTTGTACCACGTTTATTCGAGGGCTAGCTTGTTGGGATAATATTGATAGAAAGGTTCTACCGAGGCAAGTAGCTGCTTCGCTAAACTCCCTGATCATGCCTTATTGTTGTCTCCCTTGAGTATCTGATTATATTGTTGCACCTTGCATCTTATTTATCCTCTGTTGATTCCTGTTTTATTTGAGAAGGACATGTTGTCCTCCATTTGTTGAAGGACATGTTGTCCTTGATAAGCCATTTGTTGATGGAAAGTCTGATATGAGAGGAACTCATGTAAAGACATGGGTTTATTGTCTTGACTGATATTTCAGTGATCCTATAGCTGATCTAGCCACATGTCATATTCTGTCCATCTATGTTAGTGTCACGACGGCAAACGTATTGTACCGGTCACAGTTCAGGTATGGGACTGTCTGAGTTCTCCGCTAAGGACGGACCTTGTTCGGGAACGTGTCGGTGATGGATCCGTAGGAGCGACCGACATCAGTAGGTCCAGGTGTCCGGGTCTTAGTGGGTACAAGAGCTCTGCTCTTCTGGAACCTGTGTGGTTCTAGTCGAGGCTGTCGACGTCGGAGTACCCCTCTTAAGAGCGTAAAAGTGTGAAATTTCACCCCTGTGACTCCCGGGTTGGGAAGCTTGCGGTCATATATGATGCCAATAATTTCCTTATCCATTTTTGGTTATGCTATTCATTTTACACATCTTCAATAAAATATGTTCCAATGATTATTACATTGTTTATCCTCTGGATTCAGTTCGTCTGTTGATCTACACCCTCATACCATTGTTTCTGTTGAATAGTGAAGCATCTGCTTGTTGAGTATGATTTATCATACTCATCCTTATTTCTTCTGTTTTTAGATGCGGTCGTCGATTAAAGTAAATATGTCTGGAAGACGCCGTCATCCAAGAATAGGCTGGACCAAAGGGTGGGAAACGACCGGAGAATTTAAATGTATTTTGGCTATTTGTAAATGTAAAGGAATTTGTAAATAAAATATATGAGCTTTTGTGATCCACTGCTGGTTTATGCCTGCTTAATCATGCCTTGCGTGACTATAGGCCTATGGTCTATAGGCGCGCGGCGGCTGTCTCGCCTAGGCCCGGTCTCGAAGCGTGACAAAAGTCGTGCTAGTTGGGTAATTGTGAATTTGAGAAATGCTTGTGTTGAAGTTTGCAAGTCCCGTAGCATGCACGTATGGTTAAAGTTGTGTAACAAATTGAAACATGAACTGTACCTGGCTTGTGCATTGTACCTGGCTTGTGCATCCTTATGAGCGGCGGTCGGGGACGAGCGATGGTCTTTTCCTACCAATCTACCCCCTAGGAGCATGCGCGTAATACTTGATTTTTGATGGCTTCTAAATTTTTGCAATACGTATATGAGTTCTTTTGACTAATGTTGAGTCCATGGATTATACACACTCTCACCTTTCCGCATTTGCTAGCCTCTTCGGTACCATGCATTCCCTTTCTCACCTTGAGAGTTGGTGCAAACTTTGTCGGTGCATCCAAACCCCGTGATACGATACGCTCTATCACACATAAACATCCTTATATCCTCCTCAAAACAACCACCATACCTACCTATTATGGCATTTCCATAGCCATTCCGAGATATATTTCCATGCAACTTCCATCATCTTCATCATGACATACATTACTTTTGTCATATTGCCATTGCATGATCATGTAGTTGACATCGTATTTGTGGCAATGCCACCATGCATTATTTTTCATACATGTCACTCTTGATTCATTGCACCATCCCGGTACACCATCGGAGGCATTCATATAGAGTCATATCTTGTTCTAAGTTTCGAGTTGTAATCCTTATGTTGTAATCAATAGAAGTGTGGTGATCATCATTGTTAGAGCATTGCCCAAAAAAAAAAGAAAGGCCAAAAAAAGGCCCAAAAAAGGAAAAAAGAGAAAAAAAAGAAAAGAAAAAAGGGCAATGCTACTATCTCTTTTTCCTCACTTGTGCTTCAAAGTAGCACCTTGTCCTTCATGTAGTGAGTCTCATATATTGTGCTTCAAAGTAGCACCTTGTTCTTCATGTAGTGAGTCTCATAAGTTGTCTTTTCATACTAGTGGGAATTTTTCATTATAGAACTTGGCTTGTATATTCCTACGATGGGCTTCCTCAAATGCCCTAGGTCTTCATGAGCAAGCGAGTTGGATGCAGACCCACTAGTTTTCTTTTGTTGAGCATTCATAGCTCTAGTGCATCCGTTGCATGGCAATCCCTACTCCTCATGTTGACATCAATTGATGGGCATATCCATAGCCCATTGATTATCCTCGTCAATGTGAGAATTTCTCCTTTTTTGTCTTCTCCACACAATCCCCATCACCATATTCTATTCCACCCATAGTGCTATATCCATGGCTCGCGCTCATGTATTGCGTGAAGGTTGAAAAAGTTTGAGATTATTTGAGTATGAAATAATTGCTTGGCTTGTCATCGGGGGTATAGAAGTTGGGAACATCTTTGTGTGACGAAAATGAAGCATAGCCTAACTATATGATTTTGTACGGATGAACTTTCTTTTGCCATGCTATTTTGAGAAGACATGATTGCTTTGATTAGTATGCTTGAAGTATTATTATTTTTGTGTCAATATGAACTTTAGTCTTGAATCTTTTGGATCTGAATATTCATATCACAATTAAGAAGATTTACATTGAAATTATGCCAAAGTATCACTCTGCATCAAAAATTCTTTTTTATCATTTACCTACTCGAGGACGAGCATGAATTAAGCTTGGGGATGCCTGATATGTCTCCAACGTATCTATAATTTTTGATTGCTCCATGCTACTTTATCTACTGTTTTGGACTATATTGGGCTTTATTTTCCACTTTGATATTATTTTTGGGACTAACTTATTAACCGGAGGCCCAGCCCAGAATTGCTATTTTTTGCCTTTTTCAGTATTTCGAAGAAACGGAATATCAAACGGAGTCCAAACGGAATGAAACCTCCGGGAACGTGATTTTCTCACCGAACGTGATCCAGGAGACTTGGACCCTGCTCCAAGGAACAAAAGAGGTGGTCACGAGGGTGGAGGGCGCGCCCCCCTACCTCGTGGGCCCCCTGTTACTCCACCGACGTACTCCTTCCTCCTATATATACCTACATATCCCCAAACAATCAGAACAGGAGCCAAAAACCTAATTCCACCACCGCAACCTTTTGTATCCACGAGATCCCATCTTGGGGCCTGTTCTGGAGCTCCGCCGGAGGGGGAATCCACCATGGAGGGCTTCTACATCAACACCATAGCCCCTCCGATGAAGTGTGAGTAGTTTACTTCACACCTTCGGGTCCATAGCTAGTAACTAGATGGCTTCTTCTCTCTTTTTGGATCTCAATACAATGTTCTCCCCCTCTCTCGTGGAGATCTATTCGATGTAATCTTCTTCTTTTTGCGGTGTGTTTGTTGAGACCGATGAATTGTGGGTTTATGATCCAACTTATCTATGGAAAATATTTGAATCTTCTCTGAATTCTTTTATGTATGATTGAGTTATCTTTGCAAGTCTCTTCGAATTATCCTTTTTGGTTTGGCCAACTAGATTGGTAGTTCTTGCAATGGGAGAAGTGCTTAGCTTTGGGTTCAATCTTGCGGTGTCCTTTTCTAGTGACAGCTGGGGCAGCACGGTACGTATTCTATTGTTGCCATCGAGGATAACAAGATGGGGTTTTTTATCATATTGCATGAATTTATCCCTCTACATCATGTCATCTTGCTTAAGGCGTTACTCTGTTTTTAACTTAATACTCTAGATGCATGCTGGATAGCGGTCGATGAGTGGAGTAATAGTAGTAGATGCAGAATTGTTTCGATCTACTTGTCTCAGACGTGATGTCTATATACATGATCATTATCTAGATATGCTCATAACTATGCTCAATTCTGTCAATTGCTCAACAGTAATTTGTTCACCCACCGTAGAATATCTATGCTCTTGAGAGAAGCCACTAGTGAAACCTATGGCCCCCGGGTCTATTCTCATCATATCAATCTCTATCGCTTTATTATTTGCTTTGTTTTTACTTTGCCTTTTACTTTTCACTTTGCATCTATCTATCAAAAATACCAAAAATATTATTTATCATCTCTATCAGATCTCACTCTCTTAAGTGACCGTGAAGGGATTGACAACCCCTAATCGCGTTGGTTGCGAGTAGCTATCGTTTTGTGTAGGTACGAGGGACTTGTGCGCGGTCTCCTACTGGATTGATACCTTGGTTCTCAAAAACTGAGGGAAATACTTACGCTACTTTGCTGCATCATCCTCTCCTCTTCGGGGAAATCCAACGCAGTGCTCAAGAGGTAGCAAGGCGCCTCACTCATTTATTTGGGCTTCTAAACTACTACTCCGTCCTGGTTTATTCCTCACCATTGTAATTTGTGCTAAATTTTGACCAAAGATTTTACTGATAAAATGTTACTCAAAACACTTAGGCGCGGTGCATCTAGGTGTGTAAGTCACCTTACGAAAACCAAATAATCCCAAAACACTTAGGCGCGGTGCATTAACTTCTACCTCGTTTCTTGTTTCTTGACATATCAACCAATAAGAGATAAAGAGTGTGCATGCTTTTAAAGACTTGAGATATCAAACACAACATGCAATGGTTAGTTCATTGCATGCAATACTATTAATTAGCAAATAAACATTAACGTTTCTCGTTTCCTCCTCCTTGGTCACGGTGCACAGCCTAAGATGACTTACTCACCTAGACGGATGGAGTAGTGCATGTGACATGCACTAACATTTCATTAGTTAAATTTATGATCAAAATTTGACATAGATTACAATGGGGACCAATAAACCAGGACGGAGGTAGTAGTT
This sequence comes from Triticum aestivum, assembly GCF_018294505.1. Taxonomy (NCBI): domain Eukaryota; kingdom Viridiplantae; phylum Streptophyta; class Magnoliopsida; order Poales; family Poaceae; genus Triticum; species Triticum aestivum. The sequence continues at coordinate 268,163,004 of NC_057801.1, forward strand.
ATGGGATTACTAATCTAGAAGCCTAAAAGAACTGGCCCCTGGTACTCCTACTAGTAGTAGTACTCAAGTTGGATTTCCAATTGCACGGCACAACTTGTTAGGCAAAAAATTCGATACAGGGTGTAGGAAGCGGTTTGGGAATTTGCATGCCTTTCCAACCAGTGAGATACTCCGTACAAAGTACGACAGAGAAATAACCACAGAGAAGGAAGCTAAAAGTAAACAATCAAACGAGCATTTTTGCATTTGTTTTGCATTGAATCGTTTCACAAGCTTGACTAGTGCGGTTTTTGCTGTTTTTCTACTTTTACAAAAACCGCATCGTAATGTTAAAACGTGCATTTGCACGTACATAAGTAATAGTAGTACTCCCTCCGTCTAGGTGTACAAGTCTTCCCTCCTTCTTGGTCACCGTGCACAACCAAAGATGACTTATTGACCTGGACGGAGGGAGTAGCACAGTCTGCAAGCATATATCGAGAGAGACGTGTAGTCCGATAGTATATAGTAAAGTTTGTGCTATATGCACGTACTTGCAAAATGCGTAATAATACACAACGTTTCCAAACTTTCCCTTTTACATACTTAATTAAGGACGCTAAAAATTCCTGAACGTTCGGGATTTATCATTTGCGTCCCAAAACTAATGAGATCGCCTTACGAAACAAAAATTATACTCCTCCTAAAAGCCACGGCGCTCGCAGGAGCGCTTGCAGCGCGCCACGAGTGCCCTAGTGCGCGGCCGTTTCCTAGCGCGCTGACACAATGCCTCTTCCTCAGCCTTGCAACTCGCGAGGTGCTGATTGGCGGCTTGCCGGCGGGCGAGCGCGATCTCACCGGTGTGGTGATCCGGCGCCAACAGGTACTCCTCCTGGATGGAAGCGTGCACCCGGTCCACGTACTGCCAAGCGTAGATGAGGCGCTTGGGCCCAACTGCACTCAGGGCGTCAGCACGGGCGTCCTCTGCCACCCTCACGGCCCTCGCACGAGCCTTCTACCAAAGAACCAATTGCTTGACTCTCTCGGACGCGACATAGATGTCCCAGGCAGCTTGTTGTGCGGTGCGCTTCTCTTCCTCGGCCTTCTTCCCCGCCTCTATTTTGGCGCGCTCTGCTGGAGGCAAAGCCTCCCACAAGGCGACATCCATTTCTTTCCAAAGCTCCTCAAGGCTGGGGGGCTCGGCGAGCGGCGCGGTGTTCTCCTCGTAGCGGGGAGCCAACGCGTCCTCCGACGCGCGTGCTGGCGAGATTGGGAACACCGACGCGTCCACCTCGATGCATCACGGCGAGGAGCGGAACACCGACACGTTCTCCTCGACTAGTGGCGGCGAGGAACGGAACGGCGACGCATCGCGTCGGGGCGAGGAGCGGAACACCGACGCGTCCTCCTCGACTAGTGGCGGCGAGGAACAGAACGGCAACGCGTCGCGTAGCGGCGAGGAGCAGAACGCTGATGCGTCCTCCTCGACTAGTGGCGGCGAGGAACGGAACGACGGCGCGTGACCGTCCGCGCGGTGCAGCGAGGGGCTCCTAGGGCTTGGGAGGGGCGATGCCATGGTGGTCGACGTGAGAGGGAGGGGGAGGAGATAGCGATGAACGTGAATGTGAGGGGGAGGATATAGCGATGTCGTGGGAGGCGTAGTATTTATAGTGAGCAATGGCACACCTACGTAAGATATGGACTGAGCTACACTGACTTAACTGCAGGTCCAGTTGCATCACTGACATGTGGGCCAGTACACTGTTGGGCCCATATATCAGTGACCCAATGCACCTGAAGTTAAGTAAAAGCTACGTGGGCATATTTGTTGGAGTAAATTACGGGAGAGCGAATGGGTGGAAATATTGCTGGTCACAACGGATTGGACGAGCGTGGGGGGAGGAGAGTCATGCATGCAGATTTTTTCACATGGGGTGGAGTGATGGGACCGCCGGAGGGAGAAGGAGAGTTTGGCAGGCATATTGTTTCCACACATGGAGAGGAAAAGATTTGGAGACGAACGGGCTTCGGTATGGGGAATGGTGCATAATAAGCCATCTTGCATGCCAGGCTAGGTATAGTCTCAAGTCATTAAAAACATACACGCCCCACACATGTTCATATTTCAAGGTGCACTAAATTATTGCATGCGATGATTAAGGCTGGCCATAATGGTGGTATCTTAGCTGTGCACACGGGAATAGCAAACATGCTGATGTGGCAAAGAATTAAAGAAGAGAGGGGGGTTAGAGCAACTAGTGTTCATGCATGCATTGGTAAACACATTTTTTTGTGAAGAACGACAACATTAGTTGAGTACTTTTGCAGACTTCAAAAACTATTCCACCACCTCTACTATCTTGCTAAGAGTAGGTGAAATTTTTGAGTCGAGCCCTTTAAACTAGAAGGGATGTAGTGGTACTCTAATAGCTAGGTGTGTAAGTCATCTTACGAAAACCAAATAATCCCAAAACACGTAGGCGCGGTGCATTAACTTCTGCCTCGTTTCTTGTTTCTTGACATATCAACCAATAAGAGATGAGGGCGTGCATGCTTTTAATGACCCGAGACTATCAAACATGACATGCAGTGGTTAGTTCATTGCATGCAATACTATTTAATTAGCAAATAAACATTAATGTCTCTCGTTTTCCCCTCCTCCTTGGTCACGGTGCACAGCCTAAGATGACTTACTCACCTAGACGGAGGGAGTATCAACATTCACAATGTCAAATCAATATTTTTACACTCATTATAAAACGTAGTTCTTATACTCATTATAATCAGTATTGTAGATATTGATATTTTTAGTATAAATTTGGTCGTGGGATTTCATTGATGCCTGTCAAAGCGTGGAGGAAGCGGAGCTTAGGGCTTGCATTACCGGTTTCTACATAGGTATTTCTCTTCATAATCCTGTAATTTTAGAGACTGATTCTTCTTTTGTGGTAGCGTCTCTTGCATCGGGGGACTATGACAGGTCTACTATGCGTGACCTGAAGATGAAAGTGTTGAGCATCTCGAAGTTGATCAACAATCTTCAATTGTCAAAGATTAGCCGTTCGGCCAATAAGGTGACACACTTAATCGCTAAGTATAGCTTTGATAATAGATTAGATGGTATTCTTGTAAATAACGTACCGCCCTATGTGGTGAATATTGTATCGAATGAGTGTACTGTGTGGCTGGTTAATTAATATAAGGTGGTGTTCGAAAAAAGTATATATTTGTTCAAACACTTTGCAAATGGTTGACGGGAGTAAAAAGGACCAGAGAGAGTATCATGCATGTGGAGTAGGCAAAAAAACTGCTCATTTATAGCCGGGCGAAGTCTCAAAGGGTGCGACCGCGCGAGGGAGGCAAAAGTCGTGGGAGGCGCGACGGTTGACGGAATTAAGTGAAGTTACATCCATGCACCGGCATGGCGTGCAAACAGGCAGAAGCTATACCGTCAGGCCTACGATATGGGTCTAGTAGACATGACATCTAGTGGGTCCCGCTTAGTTCTCGAGAACTCTTTGGGGGCTTGCAGCCGTTTATCCACCGGGAAAGCCAGCAACCCCACGCTGTTCGCACGCCCTACTCGTCCCCGTCTTCTACCTCACAACAGTTCACTCCCAGTCGTCCTGTCCTTTCACATTAGTTCGCTCCCAGTTTTTGCGGGGTACAACAGTTCAACTTCTCCTAACCCTCCTCTAAAATCCATGGCCTCCCAAATCTCCATGGTCGCTGCTGATTACCAGGTTAGAGCCATCACCGGCGATCAGTTCATCATCATCTACACACGTGGATCCACGACGGTGAAAGTGTTGGGGAACCTAGTAATTTCAAAAAATTTCCTACGCACACGCAAGATCATGGTGATGGCATAGCAACGAGAGGGGAGAGTGTTGTCCACGTACCCTCGTAGACCATAAGCGGAAGCGTTATGACAACACAGTTGATGTAGTCGTATGTCTTCACGATCCGACTGATCCAAGCACCAAACGTACGGCACGTCCGTGTTCAGCACACGTTCAGCTCGATGACGTTCCTCGGGCTCCAATCCAGCAAAGCGTCGGGGATGACTTCTGTCAGCACGACGGTGTGGTGACGGTGATGATATTCTACCGGCGCAGGGCTTCGCCTAAACTCCGCGACGATATGACCAAGGTGGAATATGGTGGAGGGCGGCACCGCACACGGCTAAGGAACGATCCGTAGATCAACTTGTGTGTCTTAGGGGTGCCCCCTCCCCCGTATATAAAGGGGGAGAGGAGGAGGGGGCCGGCCAAGGGGAGAGGCGCGCCCTAGGGGGGGCAATCCTACTCCAAGTAGGTTTGGCCCCCCTTTCCTATTAGGAGTAGGAGAGGGTAGGAAGAGAGGGGAGGGAAGAAGGAAAGGGGGGCCGGCCCCCCTCCCAATTCGGATTGGGCTTGGGGGGGGGAGGCGCCCCCTCCTTTGCTCCTTCTCCCTCCTTTCCACTAAGGCCCAATAAGGCCCATATACTTACCGGGGGGTTCCGGTAACCTCCCGGAGCTCCGGTATAGTCCCAATCTCATCCGGAACCTTTCCGGTATCCAAATATATCCGTCCAATATATCAATCTTTATGTCTCGACCATTTCGAGACTCCTCGTCATGTCCGTGATCACATCCGGGACTCCGAACAAACTTCGGTACATCAAAACTCATAATAAAACTGTCATCGAAACCTTAAGCGTGCGGACCCTACGGGTTCGAGAACTATGTAGACATGACCTAGAACTATTCTCGGTCAATAACCAATAGCGGAACCTGGATGTTCATATTGGTTCCTACATATTCTACGAAGATCTTTATCGGTCAAACCGCATAACAACATACGTTGTTCCCTTTGTCATCGGTATGTTACTTGCCCGAGATTCGATCATCGGTATCCAATACCTAGTTCAATCTCGTTACCGGCAAGTCTCTTTACTCGTTCCGTAATACATCATCCCGTAACTAACTCATTAGTTACAATGCTTGCAAGGCTTAAGTGATGTGTATTACCGAGAGGGCCTAGAGATACCTCTCCGACAATCGGAGTGACAAATCCTAATCTCGAATTATGCCAACTCAACATGTACCTTCGGAGACACCAGGAGTTGCATAATCTCATAGTTTGTAGGAACTTTGTATAAGTCATGAAGAAAGCAATAGCAACATACTAAACGATCAAGTGCTAGGCTAACAGAATGGGTCAAGTCAATCACATCATTCTCCTAATGATGTGATCTCGTTAATCAAATGACAACACATGTCTATGGTTAGGAAACATAACCATCTTTGATAAACGAGCTAGTCAAGTAGAGGCATACTAGTGACACTATGTTTGTCTACGTATTCACACATGTATTATGTTTCCGGTTAATACAATTCTAGCATGAATAATAAACATTTATCATGATATGAGGAAATAAATAATAACTTTATTATTGCCTCTAGGGCATATTTCCTTTAGTCGCCCACTTGCACTAGAGTCAATAATCTAGATTACATAGTAATGATTCTAACACCCATGGAGTCTTGGTGCTGATCATGTTTTGCTCGTGAGAGATGCTTAGTCAACGGGTCTGCAACATTCAGATCCGTATGTATCTTGCAAATTTCTATGTCTCCCACTTGGACTTGGTCCTGGATGGAATTGAAGCGTCTCTTGATGTGCTTGGTCCTCTTGTGAAATCTGGATTCCTTTGCCAAGGCAATTGCACCACTATTGTCACAGAAGATCTTCATTGGTCCCGATGCACTAGGTATGACACCTAGATCGGAAATGAACTCCTTCATCCAGACTCCTTCATTTGCTGCTTCCGAAGCAGCTATGTACTCCACTTCACATGTAGATCCCGCCACGACGCTTTGTTTAGAACTGCACCAACTTACAGCTCCACCGTTTAATAAAAATACGTATCCGGTTTGCGATTTAGAATCGTCTGGATCAGTGTCAAAGCTTGCATCGACGTAACCATTTACGACTAGCTCTTTGTCACCTCCATATACGAGAAACATATCCTTAGTCCTTTTTAGGTATTTCAGGATGTTCTTGACCGCTGTCCAGTGATCCACTCCTGGATTACTTTGGTACCTCCCTGCCAAACTAATAGCAAGGCACACATCAGGTCTGGTACACAACATTGCATACATGATAGAACCTATGGCTGAAGCATAGGGAACTCCTTTCATTTTCTCTCTATCTTCTGCAGTGGTCGGGCGTTGAGTCTGACTCAATTTTATACCTTGTAATACAGGCAAGAACCCTTTCTTTGCCTGATCCATATTGAACCTTTTCAATACTTTATCAAGGTACGTGCATTGTGAAAGTCCAATCAAGCATCTTGATCTATCTCTATAGATCTTGATGCCCAATATGTAAGCAGCTTCACCGAGATCTTTCGTTGAAAAACTTTTATTCAAGTATCCTTTTGTGCTATCCAGAAATTCTATATCATTTCCAATCAACAATATGTCATCCACATATAATATTAGAAATGCTACAGAGCTCCCACTCACTTCTTGCAAATACAGGCTTCTCCAAAAGTCTGTATAAAACCATATGCTTTGATCACACTATCAAAGCGTTTATTCCAACTCTGAGAGGCTTGCACCAGACCATAGATTGATCGCTGGAGCTTGCACACTTTGTTAGCTCCCTTAGGATCGACAAAACCTTCCGGTTGCATCATATACAACTCTTCTTCCAGAAATCCATTCAGTAATGCAGTTTTGACATCCATCTGCCATATTTCATAATCATAAAATGCGGCAATCGCTAACATGATTCGGACAGACTTAAGCATCGCTATGGGTGAGAAGGTCTCATCGTAGTCAACCCCTTGAACTTGTCGAAAACCTTTTGCAACAAGTCGAGCTTTATAGATAGTTACATTACCGTCAGCGTCAGTCTTCTTCTAAAAGATCCATTTATTCTCAATGGCTTGCCGATCATCGGGCAAGTCAACCAAAGTCCATACTTTGTTCTCATACATGGATCCCATCTCAGATTTCATGGCTTCTAGCCATTTTGCGGAATCTGGGCTCATCATCTTCCTCATAGTTCGTAGGTTCATCATGGTCAAGTAACATGACTTCCAGAATAGGATTACCGTACCACTCTGGTGCGGATTTTATTCTGGTAGACCTACGAGGTTCAGTAGAAACTTGATCTGAAGTTTCATGATCAATATCATTAGCTTCCTCACTAATTGGTGTAGGTGTCACAGAAACCAATTTCTGTGATGAACTACTTTCCAATAAGGGAGTAGATATAGTTATCTCATCAAGTTCTACTTTCCTCCCACTCACTTCTTTCGAGAGAAACTCCTTCTCTAGAAAGGATCCATTCTTAGCAACGAATGTTTTGCCTTCGGATCGGTGATAGAAGGTGTACCCAATAGTCTCTCTTGGGTATCCTATGAAGACACATTTCTCCGATTTAGGTTCGAGCTTATCTGGTTGAAGTTTCTTCACATAAGCATCGCAGCCCCAAACTTTAAGAAACGACAACTTTGGTTTCTTGCCAAACCACAGTTCATAAGGCGTCGTCTCAACAGATTTTGATGGTGCCCTATTCAACGTGAATGCGGCCGTCTCTAAAGCATAACCCCAGAACGATAGCGGTAACACCATATCTAGTAAAGTACGATTACAACGTTCGGACACACCATTTTGTTGTGGTGTTCCGGGTGGCGTGAGTTGCGAAACTATTCCACATTGTTTCAAATGTAAACCAAACTCGTAACTCAAATATTCTCCTCCACGATCAAATCGTAGAAACTTTATTTTCTTGTTACGATGATTTTGCACTTCACTCTGAAATTCTTTAAACTTTTCAAATGTTTCAGACTTGTGTTTCATTAAGTAGATATACCCATATCTGCTCAAATCATCTGTGAAGGTGAGAAAATAACGATATCCGCCACGAGCTTCAATATTCATCGGACCACATACATCTGTATGTATGATTTCTAACAAATCTGTTGCTCTCTCCATAATACCGGAGAATGGTGTTTTAGTCATCTTGCCCATGAGGCACGGTTCGCAAGTACCAAGTAATTCATAATCAAGTGATTCCAAAAGTCCATTAGTATGGAGTTTCTTCATGCGCTTTACACCGATATGACCTAAACGGCAGTGCCACAAATAAGTTGCACTGTCATTATCAACTCTGCATCTTTTGGCTTCGACATTATGAATATGTGTATCACTACTATCGAGATTCAATAAAAATAGACCACTCTTCAAGGGTGCATGACCATAAAAGATATTACTCATATAAATAGAACAACCATTATTCTCTGATTTAAATGAATAACCGTCTAAACATCAAACAAGATCCAGATATAATGTTCATGCTCAACGCTGGCACCAAATAACAATTATTCAGGTCTAAAACTAATCCCGAAGGTAGATGTAGAGGTAGCATGCCGACCGTGATCACATCGACTTTGGAACCGTTTCCCACGCGCATCATCACCTCGTCCTTGGCCAGTGCTCGCTTATTCCGTAGTCCCTGTTTCGAGTTGCAAATATTAGCAACAGAACCAGTATCAAATACCCAGGTGCTACTACGAGCTCTAGTAAGGTACACATCAATAACATATATATCACATATACCTTTGTTCACCTTGCCATCCTTCTTATCCGCCAAATACTTGGGGCAGTTCCGCTTCCAGTGACCAGTTTGCTTGCAGTAGAAGCACTCAGTTTCAGGCTTAGGTCCAGACTTGGGTTTCTTCTCTTGAGCAGCAACTTGCTTGCTGTTCTTCTTGAAGTTCCCTTTCTTCTTCCCTTTGCCCTTTTTCTTGAAACTAGTGGTCTTGTTGACCATCAACACTTGATGCTCCTTTTTGATTTCTACCTCCGCAGCCTTTAGCATTGCGAAGAGCTCGGGAATTGTCTTGTTCATCCCTTGCATATTATAGTTCATCATGAAGCTCTTGTAGCTTGGTGGCAGTGATTGGAGAATTCTGTCAATGACGCTATCATCCGAAAGATTAACTCCCAGTTGAATCAAGTGATTATTATACCCAGACATTTTGAGTATATGCTCACTGACAGAACTATTCTCCTCCATCTTGCAGCTGTAGAACTTATTGGAGACTTCATATCTCTCAATCCGGGCATTTGCTTGAAATATTAACTTCAACTCCTGGAACATCTCATATGCTCCATGACGTTCAAAACATCGTTGAAGACCCGATTCTAAGCCGTAAAGCATGGCACACTGAACTATAGAGTAGTCATCAGCTTTGCTCTGCCAGACGTTCACAACATCTGGTGTTGCTCCTGCAGCAGGCCTGGCACCCAGCGGTGCTTCCAGGATGTAATTCTTTTGTGCAGCAATGAGGATAATCCTCAAGTTATGGACCCAGTCCGTGTAATTGCTACCATCATCTTTCAACTTTGCTTTCTCAAGGAACGCATCAAAATTCAACGGAACAACAGCACGAGCCATCTATCTACAACAAACATAGACAAGCAAAATACTATCAGGTACTAAGTTCATGATAAATTTTAGTTCAATTAATCATATTACTTAAGAACTCCCACTTACACAGACATATCTCTAGTCATCTAAGTGATCACGTGATCCAAATCAACTAAACCATAACCGATCATCACGTGAGATGGAGTAGTTTTCAATGGTGAACATCGCTATGTTGATCATATCTACTATATGATTCACGCTCGACCTTTCGGTCTCCGTGTTCTGAGGCCATATCTGCATATGCTAGGCTCGTCAAATTTAACCTGAGTATTCTGCGTGTGCAAAACTGGCTTGCACCCGTTGTAGATGGACGTAGAGCTTATCACACCCGATCATCACGTGGTGTCTGGGCATGACGAACTTTGGCAACGGTGCATACTCAGGGAGAACACTTCTTGATAATTTTTAGTGAGAGATCATCTTAAAATGCTACCGTCAATCAAAGCAAGATAAGATGCAATAAGGATAAACATCACATGCAATCAATATAAGTGATATGATATGGCCATCATCATCCCGTGCTTGTGATCTCCATCTCCGAAGCACCATCGTGATCACCATCGTCACCGGCGCGACACCTTGATCTCTATCGTAGCATCGTTGTTGTTTACGCCATCTATTGCTTCTACGACTATCGCTACCGCTTAGTGATAAAGTAAAGCAATTCAGGGCGTTTGCATTTCATACAATAAAGCGACAACCATATGGCTCCTGCTAGTTGCTGATAACTTCGGTTACAAAACATGATCATCTCATACAATAAAATATAGCATCACGTCTTGACCATATCACATCACAACATGCCCTGCAAAAACAAGTTAGACATCCTCTACTTTGTTGTTGCAAGTTTTACATGGCTGCTACGGGCTTAGCAAGAACCGTTCTTACCTACGCATCAAAACCACAATGATAGTTCGTCAAGTTAGTGTTGTTTTAACCTTCGCAAGGACCGGGCATAGCCACACTCGGTTCAACTAAAGTTGGAGAAAGTGACACCCGCCAGCCACCTGTGTGCAAAGCACGTCGGTAGAACCAGTCTCGCATAAGCGTACGCGTAATGTCGGTCCGGGCCGCTTCATCCAACAATACCGCCGAACCAAAGTATGACATGCTGGTAAGCAGTATGACTTGTATCGCCCATAACTCACTTGTGTTCTACTCGTGCATATAACATCAACGCATAAAACCTAGGCTCTGATACCACTGTTGGGGAACGTAGTAATTTCAAAAAATTTCCTACGCACACGCAAGATCATGGTGATGGCATAGCAACGAGAGGGGAGAGTGTTGTCCACGTACCCTCGTAGACCGTAAGCGGAAGCGTTATGACAACGCGGTTGATGTAGTCGTACGTCTTCATGATCCGACCGATCCAAGCACCGAACGTATGACACCTCCGTGTTCAGCACACGTTCAGCTCGATGACGTTCCCCGGGCTCCAATCCAGCAAAGCATCGGGGATGAGTTCCGTCAGCACGACGGTGTGGTGACGGTGATGATGTTCTACCGGCGCAGGGCTTCGCCTAAACTCCGCGATGATATGACCGAGGTGGAATATGGTGGAGGGGGGCACCGCACACGGCTAAGGAACGATCCGTAGATCAACTTGTGTGTCTTAGGGGTGCCCCCCTCCCCCGTATATAAAGGGGGAGAGGAGGAGGGGGCCGGACAAGGGGAGAGGCGCGCCCTAGGGGGGGCAATCCTACTCCAAGTAGGTTTGGCCCCCCTTTCCTATTAGGAGTAGGAGAGGGAAGGAAGAGAGGGGAGGGAAGACGGAAAGGGGGGGGCTGGCCCCCCTCCCAATTCGGATTGGGCTTGGGGGGGGGCGCCCCCTCCTTTGCTCCTTCTCCCTCCTTTCCACTAAGGCCCAATAAGGCCCATATACTTACCGGGGGGTTCCGGTAACCTCCCGGAGCTCCGTTATAGTCCCAATCCCATCCGGAACCTTTCCGGTATCCAAATATATCCGTCCAATATATCAATCTTTATGTCTCGACCATTTCGAGACTCCTCGTCATGTCCATGATCACATCCGGGACTCTGAACAAACTTCGGTACATCAAAACTCATAATAAAACTGTCATCGAAACCTTAAGCGTGCGGACCCTACGGGTTTGAGAACTATGTAGACATGACCTAGAACTATTCTCGGTCAATAACCAATAGCGGAACCTGGATGTTCATATTGGTTCCTACATATTCTACGAAGATCTTTATCGGCCAAACCGCATAACAACATATGTTGTTCCCTTTGTCATCGGTATGTTACTTGCCCGAGATTCGATCGTCGATATCCAATACCTAGTTCAATCTCGTTACCGGCAAGTCTCTTTACTCGTTCCGTAATACATCATCCCGTAACTAACTCATTAGTTACAATGCTTGCAAGGCTTAAGTGATGTGTATTACCGAGAGGGCCCAGAGATATCTCTCTGACAATCGGAGTGACAAATCCTAATCTCGAATTATGCCAACTCAACATGTACCTTCGGAGACACCTTTAGAGCACCTTTATAATCACCCAGTTACGTTGTGACGTTTGGTAGCACACAAAGTGTTCCTCCGGTAAACGGTAGTTGCATAATCTCATAGTTTGTAGGAACTTTGTATAAGTCATGAAGAAAGCAATAGCAACATACTAAACGATCAAGTGCTAGGCTAACAGAATGGGTCAAGTCAATCACATCATTCTCCTAATGATGTGATCTCGTTAATCAAATGACAACACATGTCTATGGTTAGGAAACATAACCATCTTTGATAAACGAGCTAGTCAAGTAGAGGCATACTAGTGACACTATGTTTGTCTACGCATTCACACATGTATTATGTTTCCGGTTAATACAATTCTAGCATGAATAATAAACATTTATCATGATATGAGGAAATATATAATAACTTTATTATTGCCTCTAGGGCATATTTCCTTCAGAAAGCATGGCTTGCTCGCTTCCTACGCATGTTCAACAGTTCAACGGATGAGTGGGTCGCTGGGCTAGATGTTGAGTACTCCACAGTCCTGGGATGATAGAAGGATCTAAAGGACGAAGAGAGGAAGAAGCCCGCCATGATCCATGTTTGCGTACATAACGTTTTCTTGGTCTACCACATATGCCATGCCGATGTTGAGTGCCAGGATTTTAAGAACTTCCTCCACGCGGGCGGAGACGACAATGACACGCTAGTTCCTCCTCGCCAGCGTGCTGGAGCACGCGCTCGTCCTCCTCTTCATACGCTGCGTGCATAGACGCGGCTCCACCAGCTGCTCGCGTGCTTGGCAGCGCGGCGGCATGGCAAGGAGGGACTGCAGGCGATGTGAGCGGGTGAGCCTTCGGCTTCATGGCACAGGGATGGCGGCGACACGGCGCTGATGGGCGAGAAATTTTTGGCCGAAGCAGGCGGCCGCCGGCATGCGCGACGGCGGCAGCGGCATATTGATGAGTGCGCGTATGGAGCTTACTTCAGTTTTATATAAGGTTGGTCAAACTTAAAAGAAAACCGTACTAGTACACGTAAACATTAGACTTAGGCAACGCTTTTTTTTGAAGTTAGTACCACAACCACGATACGGAATCCTGTGCAAGCGCGTGAACCGCGGCCGCGCGGTCGATCGAACGGTGCATCACCGTGTCGCGCTCGAAGGACATCCACTGAACCTTTTTGTGTGTGTGAAAACAATCCTCGAATATTACTTAACTTTTTTTTCCTGGGAAAGTTCTTGACGCTACAATATTTCCATATATTTGAATTTAGCTCCAGTTTGTGTTTATTTGGATTTGGACGTTTTAGGTGCGCCCTAGTTTTTTTAATACTTATTTTGTGTGTGTTACTGAGAGAGAACGTGTGTATGTGTCCATATGTGTGTTGTGGCGGAAGGGCAATGTGGAGACGATGTGCGTGTGATACAGACATAGAGAGGTGTGAATGTGCAAATGATCATGCATGAGTGGGACATAGACAGATGCCGATACGTTGTGTATACATGAGAGAACGGTCTTCTAGTTTACTTGTGTGTGTGTGTGTGAGAGAGAGAGAGAGACAGAGAGAGACAGAGAGAGAGAGAGAGGAGCGTCTGTAACACAACAACCATCTCTCTCGATTCGTCCATCCCTCGCACGATCGCATGCAACACATGCATCAACGCGCACATTTTGACACCCTCACTCGGCCCCTGCCCACCTCAAGGCCCGCACAATCTCTTCGTGAATACCCATTTCTCTCCTTAGGTTTGTTTTCGCTCAATATCTGACACACACACGCGCACGCGCGCGCACACACACACACAAAGCACAACACACACACACACACACACACCCCCGAGCACACAATTCATCCCCATCCAAGGTTATACGGCGACTACTCTCGCTTGTGCTTCTTTGCACCCCAACATGCACAACACCTCAATCTTGAAAGAGGGCATCAAGCAGATCGAAGACGGCGACCACACCGTGCTAGAGAATGCGGGGTCATTTGGAAGCAGGGTGATGTGACGACGGCTGACTGACTCCTCCCCCCACCCTCTCTCTCTCTTGCACAAAATTACCAATCCCTCTCTTCCCTGCACAAAATTGTCAATCCCTCAACCCATGAGATCCTTCCCCTCTCGTCCATGTTTTTCCAGATCTCTCATCAAACATGTTGTCTCTTCTCCTTCCACGTATACAGAATCCGGATGCACATGCATCTCACATATATTACATGTCTCCATCTTTCTCACAGACCTAACTTCTTCCTCTCTCTCTCTCTCTCTTTCTCTCTCTCTCTCTCTCTCTCTCTCTCTCTCTCTCTTTCTCGTTAGGTTTGTCTCCTACTCTCTCGTCCACATACATACAATCTTTCCCGCCCTATCTGCTCCATCTTCAAAAGCTCTCTCTGCATGTTTCATTCACACATTGGGATATGTCAAAATGTTGCTTCTATAATGGCCGATTTAGAGTTTTGGTTGTTTTTGTTGCATCCTATAAAGTAATAACTATGAAATGCATTTAGATTCTCATTTGATTGGGATTATGCGAGTTTGAGCATGTTGTGAAGTACTATAGACCTTGTATACATCTTGGGATTCGACAACGATTGTAACTATTGAATTGTATAGACCATTACATTCAAAGTCAATAACCTAATATATTTATTTCACAATTTCAACAAATGATTAGTTCACTACAAACTAAGAAAAACAAATGTGTACTCCCTCCATTTTTATTTAAGTCCGCGTATTAGCATTGGTCAAAGTCAAGTTTTGTAAACTCTCAGAAAGCTTATAACAAAAAATATTAACATATACAACAACAAATAAATACCATTAGATTCATTATTGAATGTACTTTCACATCATACATATTTGTTATGGTAAATGTTTATATTTTTATATAAACTTGGTCAAACTTTAGGAAGTTTGACTTCGGTCAAACCTAATATGCAGAGTTTACTACTACTACTCGCTAGTTGCTTAGCCGAATCACTCAACACGCCACACGGGGAGTCCAGTGTCACAAAATTTTGAGGTCGGCGGGAAAATCTCCTGCGACCCTGATTCGAGCAGTGGGAAGTTACCATCATAGCCTTCAGAATAGGCCTACGGACGATGCTTGGTAGGGGGCTGTTTTCGTAACTTCAGGTTCACCCTACCCAGCCAACCCCACACCGGCACCCAGAGTAGTACACCTGAATACTCCCCATTTTCTATCCCCACCGCAAAATAGACTTCTCCACGGCACCGCAACCTTCATGCTCCTCCCCTTTACATCGGCACACTCATCCACTGCAGCGCATCTGCCTCATCGATGACCTCATACGCCGCACTCCACCGTCGTCGTTGTACACGGAGCCTCTTCCCCGGCATCGTCTTCCACGGTCTCGGATCTGCTTCCCGGAAGCCGACGCCAAGCGCAGAAGTACCACCGTCATGGACAATTAACTGACTCCCGATGCCGACCATGACTCACAGAGGCTGCCGCGACCATCGTTCTCCTCCTCGATTGGTAATGTGTGTATTGAATCACTTAGCAGTACATGTGCAGTTCCAATTTTGTTCATACCTACACTTCAATTTTCCTGGGTGCTATTGTTCCCGTAAAAGTAACTGGTTATAGCCTCAATTGTCCAACAGAATATCAGCTTGTAATTGTGCGTCGCTCCTGTATCGCGTTGTGCTTGGGTAGGTTTTTCATCTGCAACCAGTAGTGTGGCAAATGATGGAAAGGTTTTTAGAACTATCAAGATGCCCATGCGTTGCACGCATCAAGATGCATTTGTATGAGTATTTTATCTTGTGGGAGAAAAGGATGAACGAGGGAACGCCTTATTTGCAAATTTGGAGAGGGGTATGGGTATCTTTTTGCAAAATTCCCATTTGTTTCCTTCCTATCTATCAGATATAAATTGGACGGCCTATATTGCAAGAAAAAAAGTATAGAGAAAAAAAAGTAGACAGTAAAGGAAGTAGAGATAAATATAAAGTATAAAATATAAAATAAATATAACTGTAGAGAAGAGAGTAGAGATAGCAGAGACATCGGGAAAGGATCGCGCGCGCGCGGGAAAAAGCGGCCGGGCATGCGCTAGTTTTGGCGCGCGGCGTCCGGTGCGCTTTATAAAATCCAACGCCCTCCCACCGCTCTGTGCCTTGCCACCGCTCCGTGCCTCACCACCACTCTCTCCCCGCTCTTTTTCGCCTCGCCGCCGACGCGCCACCGTTCCGCCGCATCACCGGGAAACTTGGGGATATCGCGGCGTGCGCGCGCGCCCCTCTGGCGGCTTCTCCGCCGAGATCCGGTTCCGCGGGATGCGCCTCGGCCTCGGAAATTTCGACACCGCCAACAAGGCCGCCCGCGCGTACGACGCGGCAGCGTGGCGCCTCCGGTGGACTCATAGAACATTGAACTTCCCCAACGTGCCGAGGCGGGAGCGGGCGCAGGAGCTCGCGCCTCTGCCGCGGCTTAGCACCAACGAGGATCGTCGCGACAACCGGAGGCAGGAGCATCGTCTCGGCATCGCCGAGATGGACGAGGAAGCCATGGCGTTGTGGCGCCAACACTTCCCGCAGGACATCATCAACGAGTGTGAGTTCTACGCGCAAAGGAGGGCGGAGAGGGATAAGAGGAGGGCGGAGCAAGCCGCCTATCGCGAGGACAAACGTAGGCGAAAAGCGGACGCTCAATTCAGCATGAGGCTAGGAGCAGTGTCACCCTGGGAATCCGACGATGATCGGTATCTTCATGCCTACACTCAGACGTCGGAGGAGGACATCACCGAGGAGGAGTCGGACGAGGAGTAGTTGAATTATCTTTTTTTTATCTATCTATGCTGAGAACTATCCTCTACTCTCTAGTATCTACTTCTCGATCTCAGCACTGTAAACACTTTTTTAAAGCGCCGCGCGGTGCGATTCTGTTGGAGATGCTCTAACATGGCAGACGAGTGCGTTAATGTTTCCCACAAGATGCGCGAGTATTACCAGTAGTATTTTTCTTGCCATGTTGAGATTTTAAAACCACGAGTGTGAACATGCAGAGGAGCAATGAAGACCAAACACGGGATATTCGGGACATCTTCAAGGAACATGGCAAGTTAAAGAGGAGATACACCGAACCTGTAAAACGAGCTTTGGTAAGTAACACCCTTTCAATTACTTTCGTGTAGCCTCGTGTTCTTTGATGTGTATATGTTGTAGTTTCTGTTTCTCTTAAGCGTGGTGTTCTTCGATGTGTAATAAGAAGAGTCTTAATCGTCCTAATGCTTTCGTTTTTAGCTTGATGTAGGAAGGGGTGTTCTCACCTTGTAGTCTGTTTTTATATTTCTTTTCCTTTTGAATTCACTTCTCCGAGTTCTTTTTATCTGGCTTCTACTAAATGGATCTAGGTTTCTCTGAGTATTGATCTAAAAAAGAAGCAACTTCATGTCAGGATACAGTTCCTGCGAGGAGGGAAGTATGGTCAACCTCGAGATCATGTTTCCAAAATGAGGCTGGATTACACACAAGGTGCCAGTTCCCTAATGATGCTGGATTAGACACAAGGTGCAAATTCCCATATGATGCTGGATTACACACAAGCCAGGTGGAGTCGTCAGCTGTTCGTGTCCTCGTGGCATTAGTAAAGGCTGAAAGAAAGTGTGCAACAGCCCTTGAGAATGTAGCTGAGTTCCTGAAGAAGCGAAAAGAGCAATCAAATGCTCTCTTCACCCAAGCCAAAGAAGAGATGGAAGAAGCCAGAAATAAGCTAGCAGAGGCAGAGCAGGCTAGGCGTCTCCTGCTATCTAAAACTGTTGTCAATACAAAATTTCCTTCATAATAGCTAGGTTCAAATGTTTATCCAGTCAGCATGCCTGTTGTGATGTCTGTGCATCTACTGATGTGGCACAAAATGTTTTTTTCGGGTCATGTAATAACAGCAATTACTTTCCAAACAATAACAGACGAAGCATTGGACATGGTATAGTTCACGCGCAAGCCCGACATTCCAGGTTCAACTTCCACATCAAACTCATGTTCACATATATCTGCACATTCATACATAATGTCCACAACCATGATTCACTTCAAAGCCAAAAAATGTGAGGAGAGTTATAAATAAAGAAAAACCTCTACTAGTTCCTGCTACCAGTGCGAGCACAACAAGTCAAGACCATGCGTAAATTAATTATATTTTAGTCATTTTTCTGTTCTAAAATGGCTGCCGGCTTGCGGAAGGACGTGTTGCCGGCACACGCGCGGATTCAATGAAGGCAGGCGGGGCAGTCTTAAGCTGGTTGCACGCAGCGAGGAGGCGTGCTCAGCCGGGCCTGCAGCGAGTGCGGCCCTCTTGGCCGGCGCGCCGGTTCAATGCCTGCGCTATGAGAGGTCACGCCCGTGTCAGAGCAATCACTCCCACTAGTCCTTTTTTGTTTGGCTATAACAAAATCTCGTTTTCCATTCACATTTTACAAGTAATATTCGTGGACAAACTTTGACCCAAAGTACAATGGGGACTAGTAAACCAGAATGGAGATAGTAGTTTTTTTAATCAAAGAAGGGTTTCCCCTTCCGATTACTGAAAACCAGCATCTAAATCTAAACCATAGTATTTTCCCTAGAACTACCAGGTTCAACATCTCGCAACATAAACCCATACAACCATACGGCAAGGAGGTACGTAGTACTATGAATTCCATTTTCGCTCCATACCAATCGTTTTAAAAACTACTTACTACTTATAACGTGCCATTGAAAATTGGAACTCTTAACCCCGCTAAAAACGATATTTTAAATGTGGCTACTCGATCTGTGGCAACTGGCGAGCCACCGCGCTCCTAGTTGCTCACCTGTGGTCCCGACCATCAACTCCTACAAAGGTGCTCCACCACGTACCCGGTACCCGCGAATGCAGCAATCATGCACCTAGGGTTTTAGGGTTTATTTGTTAACGTCGCCTTTATGTAACACTCATGTGTGCGAGACAGCAAGAGGCCGACTGCGTGCGTGCACCTCTTCTCTTCGTATATGTACTCCACCGTTTGTCCGGTGTCCAAAAAATTATAATAACTACTAGCAATGTGCCAATGCGTTGCCACACGATCAAAGTAGATTAATACATATTCACCGATTTGATAGAAAAAAAAGTCTAGTTTTGAAATACGTATATCACTAAAAATATGTTATGTTTCACTCAAAATATATTCCTTTGGCGGTTTTGATGAGATAAGGGAGGAATGTTGTTGGTTTCAAGATTCGAGAAGTGGTATATATCTAATTTCTACTCTTACTAGCAAGATGCCCATGCGTTGCACGGAACATCAAGATCTTGTGGGAGAAAAGGATGAACGAGGGAAGGCCTTATCTGCAAATGTGGTGAAGAGTGCGGGTAAATTGCCATATTTTCCTTCCTATCCGTCAGATATAAATCGGACGACCTACATTGCAGGATGGCAGGCCCAACATCATCACCAACTCTATTTTTTATCCCTACTCTTCTGAAAAGCATTGTCGGTGATGATCGTGTGCCTGCCATCCTGCAATATAGGCCGTCCAATCTATATCTGACGGATAGGAAGGAAACTACATCAATTTTGCAAAAATATACCCACACCCCTCTCCACATTTGCAAATAAGGCCTTCCCTCGTTCATCCTTTTCCCCCACAAGATAAACTACTCATACAAATGCATCTTGATGTTCCGTGCAACGCATGGGCATCTTGCTAGTTGTTGCAAAAAGCCCATGTGTGTGTGAGAGAGAGGGAGAGTGGAGGAGGACGGAGTGCATGTGTGACAAAGACACAAGTAGTGTGTGTGCGATAGGTATCAGCTTAAAATGAGGCGATAGTGTGTGTGCACGATCGAGAGGGCGTGTCTCAAGAAGGGAAGAAAAAGCTACATAGATACAAGGAGCAGGAGAGAGACATGTATGCGATGGTGGAAGCACGAGTGTGCGGGTGTATAAACCTACCTAGAGGCTAGCTAGTCGATAGATGTTTGTGAGAGAAATACGAGTCGGGGTGCGAAAGCGAGAGTTTTGTGTGTGTGTGTGTGTGAGAGAGAGAGAGACGGTAGTCGGGAAGGGGAGTGGAAGCAGGAGTTGTGTGTGTGTGTCTGTGTGTGAGAGAGAGGAGACGGTAGTCGGGGTTGTTTGATCAGTAAACAAATGAATAATGTCAGTATGGGATGGAGACGAAAAGGAGACCGCAACAAATGTTGTGTCTACAGGAGAGAGAGAGAGAGTAATTTTAGTGGTATGAGTCATACGTAGAGACATATAGGGTGTATGAAAGACAAAGTGAAAGACGAGTAGAGACTGTGTGTGTGGCGGTGAAAAAGAAAGCTTAGGTACCGAGTGATACCAGGGAGCAGTAGAGATGTGAGAGATAATGAAAACCGTGTAATCTATAATGATAGGGAGAGTGTGACACTTCTCAAGGGAGACGTCGAGAGACCATGTTTGCGAGGATAGGAGAAACATGAAGTGAGCGTGCAGGTGAGCTGGAGAAAAGAGAGTGATAGCTACCTGAAGGAGCATGCATGCGAGAGAGATGGGTGTGAAAGGAGTGAACAAAAAGGGATTCAAATATTTGAATTTGAGATGATGATACATGTAATCCATACTCGAACCAAAATTGATCTATCAAACATGCATACTCATATGAATTCACGCACATCTATGTTATTTAATATGTAGATATTACTGATCCATACATTTTAGTAGAACATAATTTGGTTAAATTTTTTCGAATTCAACCTTAATATTTCGAGATCGTTGTATTTGTAAATCATATTATACATATAAAGGAGCAGAATTCTTTGTTGAGATTTTGAAAGTATATATAAAAAAATGATGTATATAGAATGTAATTCCAATTGAAAAGGATCCCGCCCGAAAAAAATAGTAGAATACAAACGGGATTCGAATTGAGTTGGCACGGTAAACGTGCACTCTGCAAAATTTGAACGAAGCAGGGAAAGTCGCAGTAACCGCCCGAAACCAATATCTGCGAGATGGAAATTACTACTTCCTATCCCTGCCATGCAAAGCCTATCTGCTGGATTTCTATAGGTTTCGATAGGGGTAGGTTTGTAATTTCACCCAAACATGACGTAACCACCTCTCACCCGGATTCATACACGGTGGGCGCCAAAATACAGTGTGCCCTCGGCTGAAATCGACTCCCTCCCTGATTCATATTCATACATGGTGGGCGCCAAAAACAAACTCTCGTCGTCAAATATTCGGTGTATGCGAGATTACCGTCCTATCCCCAACTGACTAATGTTGCTGTGATGTAGTAGAAATTTGAAACGGGGGCTAAGTTTGTAAATTTCCTCACATTTGAGACAAGCGCGCCCTAAATACATGGTTTCCCCCTTCCTCTCTACCTCCCTTTTCCCCATTCGTACTCCGTGGGCGCCAAAACACCCTCTCCACCCCACCCTCCTCCGTCCGCTGCCATCTGCTACCTCTTGAGCACTGCGTTGGATTTCCTCGAAGAGGAGAGGATGATGCAGCAAAATAGCGTAAGTATTTCCCTCAGTTTTTGAGAACCAAGGTATCAATCCAGTAGGAGACCATGCACAAGTCCCTCGTACCTACACAAAACGATAGCTACTCGCAACCAACGCGATTAGGGGTTGTCAATCCCTTCACGGTCACTTACGAGAGTGAGATCTGATAGAGATGATAAATAATATTTTTGGTATTTTTGATATAGATAGATGCAAAGTAAAAAGTAAAAGGCATAGTAAAAGCAAAGCAAGTAATAAAGTGATAGAGATTGATATGATTAGAATAGACCCAGGGGCCATAGGTTTCACTAGTGGCTTCTCTCAAGAGCATAGATATTCTACGGTGGGTGAACAAATTACTGTTGAGCAATTGAAAGAATTGAGCATAATTATGAGTATATCTAGGTAATGATCATGTATATAGGCATCACATCCGAGACAAGTAGATCGAAACGATTCTGCATCTACTACTATTACTCCACTCATCGACCGCTATCCAGCATGCATCTGGAGTATTAAGTTAAAAACAGAGTAATGCCTTAAGCAAGATGACATGATGTAGAGGGATAAAATCATGCAATATGATAAAAACCCCATCTTGTTATCCTCGATGGCAACAATACAATATGTGCCTTGCTTCCCATGCTGTCACTGGGAAAGGACACCGCAAGATTGAACCCAAAGCTAAGCACTTCTCCCATTGCAAGAACTACCAATCTAGTTGGCCAAACCAAAAGGATAATTCGAAGAGACTTGCAAAGATAACTCAATCATACATAAAATAATTCAGAGAAGATTCAAATATTTTCCATAGATAAGTTGGATCATAAACCCACAATTCATCGGTCTCAACAAACACACCACAAAAAGAAGAAGATTACATCGAATAGATCTCCACGAGAGAGGGGGAGAACATTGTATTGAGATCCAAAAAGAGAGAAGAAGCCGTCTAGCTACTAGCTATGGACCTGAAGGTCTGAAGTAAACTACTCACACTTCATCGGAGGGGCTATGGTGTTGATGTAGAAGCCCTCCGTGGTGGATGCCTCCTCCGGCGGAGCTCCGGAATAGGCCCCAAGATGAGATCTCGTGGATACAGAAGGTTGTGGTGGTGGAATTAGGTTTTTGGCTCCTGTTCTGATCGTTTGGGGATACGTAGGTATATATAGGAGGAAGGAGTACATCGGTGGAGCGGCAGGGGGCCCACGAGGTAGGGGAGCGTGCCCAGGGGGGGCGCCCCCACCCTCGTGACCGCCTCTTTTGTTCCTTGGAGCAGGGTCCAAGTCTCCTGGATCACATTCGGTGAGAAAATCACGTTCCCGAAGGTTTTATTCCGTTTGGAGTCCGTTTGATATTCCGTTTCTTCGAAACACTGAAATAGTCAAAAAACAACAATTCTGGGCTGGGCCTCCGGTTAATAGGTTAGTTCCAAAAATAATATAAAAGTGGAAAATAAAGCCCAATGTAGTCCAAAACAGTATATAAAGTAGCATGGAGGAATCAAAAATTATAGATACGTTGGAGACGTATCATGCATCCCCAAGCTTAATTCCTGCTCGTCCTCGAGTAGGTAAATGATAAAAAAGAATTTTTGATGCGGAGTGATACTTTGGCATAATTTTGATGTAAATCTTCTTAATTGTGATATGAATATTCAGATCCGAAAGATTCAAGACAAAAGTTCATATTGACATAAAAATAATAATACTTCAAGCATACTAATCAAAGCAATCATGTCTTCTCAAAATAACATGGCCACAGAAAGTTATCCCTAAAAAATCATATAGTCTGGCTATGCTCCATCTTCCCCACATAAAATATTTAAATCATGCACAACCCCGATGACAAGCCAAGCAATTGTTTCATACTTATGACATTCTCAAAACTTTTTCAATCTTCACGCAATACATGAGCGTGAGCCATGGATATAGCACTATGTGGAATAGAATGGTGGTTGTGGAGAAGACAAAAAGAGGGAAGATAGACTCACATCAACTAGGCGTATCAACGGGCTATGGAGATGCCCATCAATAGATATCAATATGAGTGAGTAGGGATTGCCATGCAACGGATGCACTAGAGCTATAAGCATATGAAAGCTCTACAAAAGAAACTAAGTGGGTGTGCATCCAACTCGCTTGCTCACGAAGACCTAGGGCATTTTGAGGAAGCCCATCATTGGAATATACAAGACAAGTTCTATAATGAAAAATTCCCACTAGTATATGAAAGTGACAAAATGAGAGACTCTCTATCATGAAGATCTTGGTGCTACTTTGAAGCACAAGTGTGGTAAAAGGATAGTAGCATTGTCCTTTCTCTCTTTTTCTCTCATTTTTTTATTTTTTAATTTGGGCCTTTCTCTCTTTTTTTTTGCCTCTTTTTTTTTCGTCCGGAGTCTCATCCCGACTTATGGGGGAATCATAGTCTCCATCATCCTTTCCTCACTTGGGACAATGCTCTAATAATGATGATCATCACACTTTTATTTTTCTTACAACTCAACAATTACAACTCGATACTTAGAACAAAGTATGACTCTATATGAATGCCTCCGGCGGTATACCGGGATATGCAGTGAATCATGAGTGACATGTATGAAAGAATTATGAACGGTGGCTTTGCCACAAATACGATGTCAACTACATGATCATGCTAGCAATATGACAATGATGGAGCGTGTCATAATAAACGGAACGGTGGAAAGTTGCATGGCAATATATCTCGGAATGGCTATGGAAATGCCATGATAGGTAGGTATGGTGGCTGTTTTGAGGAAGGTATATGGTGGGTGTATGATACCGGCGAAAGGTGCGCGGTATTAGAGAGGCTAGCAAAGGTGGAAGGATGGGAAAAAGTGCGTATAATCCATGGACTCAACATTAGTCATAAAGAACTCATATACTTATTGCAAAAATCTAGAAGTTATCAAAGCAAAGTATTACGCGCATGCTCCTAGGGGGATAGATTGGTAGGAAAAGACCATCGCTCGTCCCCGACCGCCACTCATAAGGAAGACAATCAATAAATAAATCATGCTCCGAGTTCATCACATAACGGTTCACCATACGTGCATGCTACGGGAATCACAAACTTCAACACAAGTATTCTTTGAATTCACAACTACTTAACTAGCATGACTCTAATATCACCATCTTCATATCTCAAAACAATTATCAAGCATCAAACTTATCTTAGTATTCAACGCACTCAAAAGAAAGTTTCACATATCTTGAACACCAAGTATATTAACATTAAGCGAATTACCATGCTATTAACGACTCTCAAAATAATCTAAGTGAAGCATGAGAGATCAATAGTTTCTTTAAAACAAATCCACCACCGTGCTCTAAAAGATATAAGTGAAGCACTAGAGCAAAAATTATCACGCTCAAAAGATATAAGTGAAGCACTATGAGCAAAACTATCAAGCTCAAAAGATATAAGTGAAGCACATAGAGTATTCTAACAAATTCCAATTCATGTATGGCTCTCTCAAAAGGTGTGTACATCAAGGATGATTGTGGTAAACTAACAAGCAAAGACGCAAATAATACAAGACGCTCCAAGCAAAACACATATCATGTGGTGAATAAAAATATAGCTCCAAGTAAATTACCGATGGAAGTGGACGAAAGAGGGGATGCCTTCCGGGGCATCCCCAAGCTTTGACTTTTTGGTGTCCTTGGATTATCTTGGGGGTGCCATGGGCATCCCCAAGCTTAGGCTCTTGCCACTCCTTGTTCCATAATCCATCAAAAGAATTCACCTAAAACTTGAAAACTTCACAACACAAAACTCAACAAAAATCTCGTGAGCTCCGTTAGAGAAAGAAAACAAAGTACTACTTAAGGTACTGTAATGAACTCATTCTTTATTTATATTGGTGTTAAACCTACTGTATTCCAACTTCTCTATGGATTATAAACTATTTTACTGGCCACAGATTCATCAAAATAAGCAAACAACACCCGAAAAACAGAATCTGTCAAAAACAGAACAGTCTGTAGCAATCTGTAACTAACGCAAACTTCTGGAACTCTAAAATTCTACCAAAATAGGAAGTTCTGGAAAATTTGTTTATTGAACAGAAGAAAAAAGAATCAACACAAAAGCATGTTCCTGTGATTTAACAAAATTATATTCGTGCGTGCAAAGTTTCTGTTTTTCAGCAGAATCAAATCAACTATCATCGTAGGTTATCCTATAGGTTCTACTTGGCACAAACACTATTTAAAAGATAAAAACACATCCAAACAGAGGCTAGATGGATTATTTATTCCTAAACAGAAGAAAAAACAAAAAACACAAATAAAATTGGGTTGCCTCCCAACAAGCGCTATCGTTTAACGCCCCTAGCTAGGCATAAAAGCAAGGATAGATCTAGGTATTGCCATCTTTGGTAGGCAATCCATAAGTGGCTCTCATGATAGATTAATATGGTAATTTTATTTTATTTCTAGGGAAGTGTTCCATACCCTTCTTTAAGGGAAATTGGAATCTAATATTCCCTTCCTTCATATCAATAATTGCACCAATCGTTCTAAGGAAAGGTCTACCAAGAATAATAGGACATGAAGGATTGCAATCTATATCAAGAACGATAAAATCTACGGGCACATAATTTCTATTTGCAACAATAAGAACATCATTAATTCTTCCCATAGGCTTTTTAATAGTGGAATCCGCAAGAAGCAAGTTTAGAGAGCAATCATCAAAATCACGGAAATCTAGCAAATCACATAAAGTTTTGGGAATAGTAGAGACACTAGCACCCAAATCACACAAAGCATGAAACTCATAATCTTTAATTTTAATTTTAATAGTAGGTTCCCACTCATCATAGAGTTTTCTAGGGATAGAAACTTTCAACTCAAGTTTTTCTTCATAAGATTGCATCAAGGCATCAACAATGTGTTCGGTAAAGGCCTTATTTTGACTATAAGCATGAGGAGAATCTAGTACGGATTGCAACAAGGAAATACAACCAATCAAAGAGCAATTTTCATAATTAAATTCCTTGAGATCGAAAATAGTGAGTTTAGCAACATCTAGGTTTTTATTTCTTTCAATCCCACTTTCATCAATCTCATCATCAAGATCTAGAAACTCCGAATTCTTAGAACGCCTTCTAGGTAAAGGAAGATCATATTCAGTTTCATCAAGATTCATATTGCAAAACAAAGATTTAATGGGGGACACATCAATAACTTTTAGATATTCATCTTGATTTTCATAGGAATTCGGTTTAGCGGCCATCTTATTGACTAAGGTAGCTTGCATATCCGAAATTTCAGCGGTCATCTTTTCAAGACAAGCAATTTGGGCTCTTATACCATCAAATTCTTTAGACATATCATCGAGTTCTTTATTCATATAGCTCATAAAACTTTTTTGTTCCTTAAGCTCGTTTCTAAAGAAATTATTATGCTCAAATTGCAAAACCATAAATTTTCTGACATTGCTTTCGATCTCCTCTAGCCTTTTAAGGTGAAGGTCACCAAATCTAGGTAGAGCCATCGCGATA
The DNA here is from genome assembly GCF_018294505.1 of Triticum aestivum. Classification (NCBI taxonomy): domain Eukaryota; kingdom Viridiplantae; phylum Streptophyta; class Magnoliopsida; order Poales; family Poaceae; genus Triticum; species Triticum aestivum. Next base: position 268,189,968 of record NC_057801.1, read on the forward strand.
AGTAAGCGAACTAACGCACGAGCAAACAAAAAGGCAATGAGAAAAAGGCGAACGGGAAAGAGAGGAGGAGATTGGGAAAGAGAGGGCGAATAAAACGACAAGGGTGAAGTGGGGGAGAGGAAAACGAGAGGCAAATGGCAAATAATGTAATGCGAGAGATAGGGATTGTGATGGGTACTTGGTATGGTTGACTTGCTTGTGTGAGACTCCCCGGCAACGGTGCCAGAAATTCTTCTTGCTACCTCTTGAGCACTGCGTTGGATTTCCCCGAAGAGGAGAGGATGATGCAGCAAAGTAGCGTAAGTATTTCCCTCAGTTTTTGAGAACCAAGGTATCAATCCAGTTGGATACCACGCACAAGTCCCTCGTACCTACACAAAACGATAGCTACTCGCAACAACGCGATTAGGGGTTGTCAATCCCTTCACGGTCACTTACGAGAGTGAGATCTGATAGAGATGATAAATACTATTTTTGGTATTTTTTATATAGATAGATGCAAAGTAAAAAGTAAAAGGCAAAGTAAAAGCAAAGCAAGTAATAAAGCGATAGAGATTGATATGATTAGAATAGACCCGGGGGCCATAGGTTTCACTAGTGGCTTCTCTCAAGAGCATAGATATTCTACGGTGGGTGAACAATTTACTGTTGAGCAATTGACCGAATTGAGCATAACTATGAGTATATCTAGGTAATGATCATGTATATAGGCATCACGTCCGAGACAAGTAGATCGAAACGATTCTGCATCTACTACTATTACTCCACTCATCGACCGCTATCCAACATGCATCTAGAGTATTAAGTTAAAAACAGAGTAACGCCTTAAGCAAGATGACATGATGTAGAGGGATAAATTCATGCAATATGATGAAAAACCCATCTTGTTATCCTCGATGGCAACAATACAATACGTGCCTTGCTGCCCCTGCTGTCACTGGGAAAGGACACCGCAAGATTGAACCCAAAGCTAAGCACTTCTCCCATTGCAAGAACTACCAATCTAGTTGGCCAAACCAAAAGGATAATTCGAAGAGACTTGCAAAGATAACTCAATCATACATAAAATAATTCAAAGAAGATTCAAATATTTTCCATAGATAAGTTGGATCATAAGCCCACAATTCATCGGTCTGAACAAACACACCGCAAAAAGAAGAAGATTACATCGAATAGATCTCCACGAGAGAGGGGGAGAACATTGTATTGAGATCCAAAAAGAGAGAAGAAGCCATCTAGCTACTAGCTATGGACCCGAAGGTCTGAAGTAAACTACTCACACTTCATTAGAGGGGCTATGGTGTTGATGTAGAATCCCTTCGTGGTGGATGCCTCCTTCGGTGGAGCTCCGGAACAGGCCCCAAGATGGGATCTCGTGGATATAGAAGGTTGCGGCGGTGGAATTAGGTTTTTGGCTCCTGTTCTGATCGTTTGGGGATACGTATTTATATATAGGAGGAAGGAGTACGCCGGTGGAGCAGCAGGGGGCCCACGAGGTAGGGGGCACGCCCAGGGAGGGGGGGGTGCCCCCCACCCTTGTGACGGCCTCTTTTGTTCCTTGGAGCAGGGTCCAAGTCTCCTGGATCACGTTCGGTGAGAAAATCACGTTCCCAAAGGTTTTATTCCGTTTGTACTCCGTTTGATATTCCGTTTCTTCGAAACACCGAAATAGGCAAAAAACAACAATTCTGGGCTGGGCCTCCGGTTAATAGGTTAGTCCCAAAAATAATATAAAAGTGGAAAATAAAGCCCAATATAGTCCAAAACAGTAGATAAAGTAGCATGGAGCAATAAAAAATTATAGATACGTTGGAGACGTATCACCGTCCGCCACCCCATCCACCGCCGTCCTCCTCCACCATGCCGAAGCTGATACCCCGACGCCGCTGTCCATTACAAGAGATCGACCTCTCTCATCCACGCCTTCGGACCGGGATCCTTGCATCCCGTCCTCTCGCTTCATCCCCGCCGTCGTCCACCTTGTCGGCGCCGCTCCTACGAACGTCTCGTCCACCGCGCCCCGCCGCCACCGTCTACCCTCCTAGATCTGCTTCCATGCCGCCGACAGCCATCGCTACCGCAGCACCATCAAATTCTCAACAGATGCGTACACGGCGCCGCACCAGAGGCGGTACTCTTTCGTATCTGCTCAACTTATTTATCGCAGCAAGAAAATAGATCACCACTGCTTTACTCTAATTTCTTGTCTTGGTTGCGAAGTTGCCTTTGTCCAGTTTGCACCTTCAGATCCGCCATGGCACACTCAACACTATACTCCCAATGCTTATGGTTTTCCCTTTTTATATTCCACACTAGTTAAATCACAGTAGACTAAATTTCGGAATTGGGTCAGTCGATTTTTCAGAGCTCGTCGGAGTTCGCCGGTGCGATCCAAGGGGCTCGGGTGGTTGTGGGGCCTCGCTGAACGAAGAAAACTCGACGCGGGTTGGGGTTGGGGCGCGGGTGGAGGGTGGGAGTGGCGGAGGAACACAGGCGGTGGGGGCCGGTGGTCCGGCCGGCGGCCCGTGAGGTGTTCTGTATGGGAAGAATCAGAGACGAGGAAGAAGAAGGGTTAGGAGACGTAGGATCTTCATCCAACCGCCTGAAATGGTCGAGAGACAGCTGGGAGTTGCATTCTTAATGCGCTCTGGTTCATCATGTGTGGGCACTGCGCAACCAACATTTTATTATCCAAAATCCGTTTGCTCTTCTTTACCATGTTCCTCTTCCGTTCTTCTTTAATATGTACTCTCTCCGTTCCTAAATACAAGTCTTTGTATAGATTCCACCATGGACTACATATGGAGCAAAATGAGTGAATCTACACTCTAAAATGTATCTGGATACATTTGTATGTGATCCATAGTGGAAATCTCTACCAAGACTTATATTTTGGAACGGAGGGAGTATGCTAGTAGTACAGTATGTTCCTTGTACTGAAGATGAGGAGGGACATTTGCAGTGTAGAGGTCTATACGGTCGGTTGTGGTGGACACTTTGAGCCTCTTTGATTCGTAGGATCTTGTAAACATAGGAATAGGATTTGTAGTGGCCTGCCCACTTGAATCCTATAAGAATAGCAAGGAAATGCGCGGAGCTGTGTCGCCTTTGAGAGTTACACTGATATTAACAGTACCGCACCTTCACTTGAAGAGAGCTGGTATCCAAAGCCTTTCTAGCCGTACCGGCAATACTAGCACATATATTCCAGCAAGTTCCACTTTGCTGATTTTACTCTCATGCTTAAGGTTTTCCCGTTATTTCTACACTATGATTTGTGTAGCTGCTTTATGTCGCACTAGCAGCAGTCCACTCTTGAATCTAAACACTACAATGACTTACAAAATTGGCACCAAGGAATTGAGTGCCATTCTGGATGCAATGAAACTCATACGCTACCCACCTGTTGACTCTTGTTCAGAATATGATCCTAATGACTATTCTAACCTCGAGGAGTCAAAGGCAGATGGCCTGTCCTGTTCACCCATCAAGGTGCCTATTCTAATTTGGCAATGTTTTATTGATTGTGGGTATCTTGCATATGTTGTCTTGCATTTATTCTACTTTGTTGCACCGCGATCTGCTTAGTTTACTCATCATATATGTCGAGATGCCATGCCCATCCATTATCAATACATATTCCATCTGTCATCATACCATGTTTTTCCACTCAAATGCTGTTCGTGTGCATCAGACATCAAAAAGGAAGAGGGTGATTGCCGAACCTGAAGGAGCACCAGCAAAGTCCTTGAAAAACGTGGTGGTGCCGGAGAAATCAGACAACACCCCACTTATATTGGATGTACAACCAGTGACACAAAATGTAGGACCGACTCCAGCAGACTGTACCCATACTTCACTGGCCACACCACTAGCCCCACCACACAGGACCTGCACTCCAGCAAAAGGTATACCAATTTCATTTGCCATAGCACCAGCTGTACCACAGAAAAATCCCACTCCAGCAAAAAGTACAGCAAGTCCACCGGCCGAGGACCTATCCCAACTGCAGAGACGGCCAATTCCTGCAGATTGGAACCCCATTCCATTTATTCCCAGTTTAAAAGACAATACTTTCAATGTTGTTAGGGACTACGTGCATATATTCCCATCATGGGAAGATTATTGTGAAGACAAACACCATTTTCACATCTTCCTGTCCAACTTACGTGTAAGTGCTATTATTCATGGTTATTATTTTCCTGTTTTCTGCTGATTGAACACATCAATGATTTACATTACATTGTTGTAACTAGGCGAGGGTCAATCTGGATAGTCATGACGAGCAAAGCTTGCTTGTGCTTTTCAAGGAAGCATTGCAGCAGTATCGGTGTTACCTGAGGAAATCACACTTTGGTGGCAAGTCTATAAACGAATTTCCGGTGAAGTCTCCTGTGCTAAATTTAGAAGACATTGAATGGAAAAACCTTGTTATGCACTGGTCTCGTTCCCAGGATGAGGTACTGTCTATGAAATCACATGACAATATGAACTTCTACTTTTCCGCATGTGCCTTATGGATCTTTTTTGCAGGAAATCTGATCGAAGAAGAATTCCGGTTTGAAAAGAACGACAGGATATCGCAAATATGCTGCCCGCTGCTTTGCTCTTGTTAGTACCTGTTGTCCTGTATCACTGTACTTGCATACATACCTGGTTCATCATGTGACAGCAGTATGCATGATAGATTGCTTATCAATTGTTCGCTCCAAATTATCTGATCTGTATGAATGGTTACATTAGTGTAGAATATATCCAATGCCAATGTTTTTTAGCTCTGCATTGTTCTTGTAAGTACATGCTGTCCTTTATCAGTGTACTTATAATGACAGGTAGTTGTTCATGTACCATCACTCTGCAACTTATTTTCCTTTGCCCTCCATTTTCTACACATCAGATCTATATTTAATCTTACCATAAGGTTGGTACTGAAGAAGTTTAGCTGTGCATTGCTCTTGGCTGTACCTTTTGCCTGTATCGCTGCACTTACATTTATAGCTACTTGGTTATGTAACATCACTCTTCATCTTATCTTAAATATTCTCCATTTTTTCGTATATTATCACATCTATATTTACTCTTAACAAAATGTAGAATAAAGGCAATGCTTATGAAGAAGATTCTGTGGTAAACTTCTTGAATTGCCCCCCCATTAGCATGGACAAGGCCTTTATAGAGCCTGTCTTCACCAATAATGTAAGTTTGTCCATCTCAAGCCTTCAAACTTTGTTGTGTATATTTGGTTAGGCATGACTGCAACAGCTGTTTATTTTTGGTGTTTGCATCAAATTGCATGTTTAAAGTTTATTATGTAGTTCATAAACAAAAGTTTGTCCTTTCTCAATTTAAGTTTTCAGTTGTACAACCAAGTTCCTTATTCATACCATGTAAATTAAACTATACAGAGCAAGTGATCTTATTTTGCACTGCATGTATGCTTCTGTTCTTCATCCGTAATCCAGTGGTCTGGTGAACCTACCCACTACAGCACAATGTCATATTCTGCAATGTCTTAACTACGAACAATGTCATATCATTCTACTACTCCCTTCGTCCGAAAATACTTGTCATTGAAATGGATGTATCTAGATGTATTTTAGTTCTAGACACATCCATTTTGATGACAAGTAATTTCGAACGGAGGGAGTATTATTTAAACCGTCTCTTTATTTGCCAATCTGAAATGGGATAAATTGACAGCACACTAACCATTGATACTTATGAGTTCTTGATCTGTAATCCAGTGGTGTCGTGAAGCTGCCAACTCCTTCACAATGTCATTTCCTGTCATGTCTTGACCTGAAGAATACCATATTGTGTTAATGCAATTTTAAACTGTGTCACTTTATTCGTCAGTAAGAAATGTGATGAATTGTCAGCACTGACACTTTTATGTGCAAAACCTGTCATCTGTCTGCTTGTTTATCTTTCAGAGTGAGGAAGATTTAAGTGTTGAACAAGCGCAGTCTCATCATCTTGCTCAGCTGCTTGTGCTGCAGCTCCCCAGCAGGGCTAACCTTTCTTGAACTCTATTGAAGTGCTGTCGGTTTTGTATATTATTTTGTCGGCGTGTTTATTTGCACTGGTGGCGATCTTTGATGCCCAGTGTATGTAATCTGCTGTCTGCTTGTACTTTATTATCATAGTGGCGAACTTTGATGCCCAGTGGATGTAATATGCTATGATTTCTTTATTGTATAGTCTAGGTTTTTTCTTATTCACGATGCTGCAGTTATTTTACTGTATATATATCCTGTCTTCGCAGTAAATCGGCCAAACCGTAAAATTATGGTACATAATCGGGCCGTCATGCAATCACGATGTAGGTTGGGCCTGAAATGTGCCGAACAACTAACGGGCCGATAGCAGCCCGAAATGAACCCCGGCCCATGATTGTGCGAATCAAATCACGGGCTTTTAACAGGCCAAAATTGTCTCGGTCCTTGTTTGGCCCAATCAGATATCGGCTGCGAGCAGGCCGGATGCAAACCGGGCCGTAGTTAGGCCCAACTATATGACGGGCATTTAACATGCCGAAATTAATATAGGGCCAAAATGTTAAACGGGCCCTTAAGAGGCCAAAACTAATATTAGGCCGAATTACTAAGTGGGCCTTTAGCAAGTGGGCCCAAAAGCATAGTGTCCAGTTGACGGGCCGAATCTGATATGGGCCATAATTGAGCCCATAGCCTCTTAAAGGGCCGGACCTGATCTGGGCCGTAATTTGGCCCAGAACATGGTAGGCTTTTAACGGGCCGGATCTCATATGGGTCACTATTAGGCCCGGAACGTGGTAGGCCATTAATGGACCGGATCAAATATGGGCCGGCATTTGGCCCAAAACATGGCAGCCAGTTAATGGGCCGGCCTACTAGGGTCCTCAAAATCTTGTGGGCCTACAGCTGGGCCGGCCCATTAATGTTGGCGAAATCTCGTGGGCCTTTAGCCGGGCCGGCCCATTATGATCCGCAAGAATCTTGTAGGCCTTAACCTGGGCCGACCCATTATGGCACACAAAAATCTTGCGGGCCTTTACCTGGGCCGACCCATTATGGCCCACAAAATCTTGTGGGCCTTTAGCTGGGCCAGCCCATTATGGTCCACAAATCTCGTGGGCCTTTAGCTGGGCCGGCCCATTATGGTCCGCAAAATCTTGTGGGCCTTTAGTTGGGCTGGCCCATTTAAACTTGATGGGCCGGTCCACGTGTCAACATATCATAGGCGCGTCTCGCCCATTGGATGAGTGACACCTATGCCAGCGCGGACCTGACACGTGTCTCCTTGTCACGCCCAATATGCGACCCTATCCAAAAGGAACTCGAAGGTTCCACCAAGGATAGACCCGCATATTGAAACGCTTTTGCAAGGTGGATATCATTACATCAACATTACATAATAGGTAGGGATACATACAAGAGGCATACAATGCCACACGAATACAACATCATCATACATAAGATCAACATCCGACTACGGATGAAACACAAACAGAAGCTCAAATAATATCCACCCTGCTAGCCCAGGCTGCCGACCTGGAACCTATCCCCTGATCGAAGAAGAAGCAGAAGAAGAACTCCAAACAAGCAAACATCGCTCTCGCGTCATGATCATCGCATAACCTGTACCTGCAACTGTTGTGTAGTAATCTGTGAGCCACGAGGACTCAGCAATCCACTTACCATGGGTATCAAGACTAGCAAAGCTTAATGGGAAAGGAAGGGGTAAAGTGGTGAGGTTGCAGCAACGGCTAAGCATATATGGTGGCTAACATACGCAAATGAGAGCGAGAAGAGAAACAAAGGAACGGTCGTCAACTAGCAATGATCAAGAGGTGATCCTGAACTCCTACTTACGTCAAACATAACCCAGAAACCGTGTTCACTTCCCGGACTCCGCCGAGAAGAGACCATCACGGCTACACACGCGGTTGATGCGTTTTAATTCGGATCTGGTGTCAAGTTATCTACAACCGGACATTAACAAATTCCCATCTGCCACATAACCGCGGGCACAGCTCTCGAAAGTTTATACCCTGCAGGGGTGTCCCAACTTAGCCCATGATAAGCTCTCGCGATCAACGAAGGATTTTCCTTCTCCCAGGAAGACCCGATCAGTCTCGGAATCCCGGTTTACAAGACATTTCGACAATGGTAAAACAAAACCAGCAAAGCCGTCCGATGCGCCGACAATCCCGATAGGAGCTGCACATATCTTGTTCTCAGGGCAACACCAGATGAGACATCCTATGAGTAAAACCAGACCTCGAGTTTCCCCGAGGGGGCCCCGCAGTCTACTCGGTTCGGACCAACACTTAGACAAGCATTGGCCCGGGGGGGGGGCTAAAATAAAGATGACCCTTGGGTTAATTACTCCCAAGGGAAATATAGGTGGTGGTGAGGCAAATGGTAAAACCAAGGTTGGGCCTTGCTGGAGGAGTTTTATTCAAAGCGAACTGTCAAGGGGGTCCCATAAATCACCCGACCACGTTAGGAACGCAAAATCCGGGAACATAACACCGGTATGACGGAAACTAGGGCGGCAAGAGTGGAACAAAACACCAGGCATAAGGCCGAGCCTTCCACCCTTTACCAAGTATATAGATGCATTAATTAAACAAGAAATATTGTGATAACCCAACCATAATCCTGTCCACCATGGAGAAATCTTCAACTTCACCTGCAACTAACAACGCTATAAGAGGGGCTGAGCAAAGCGGTAACATAGCCAAACAACGGTTTGCTAGGAAGGGTGTCAAAGGTTAGAGGTTCATGGCAATTTGGGAGGCTTGAAGAGCAAATGATAGGTAGCGCAGCAAAGCGATAGAACGAAGCAACTAGCATAGCAATGATAGTAGTGAGATCCAGGGTAGCGGTCATCTTGCCTGAAATCCCGCAAGGAAGAAGAACGAGTCCATGAAGAAGATGAAGCCACGAAGACGAACCACACGTAGACGAACGCATCCTCACGATCGCAACGAAATGGGAACTATCGAGAAGAAGCACACAACATGGTAAACACACCACATATAGACAAGACAAGACGCACAACAAGCATGATGCATGACAAAGCTACATGAAGCTACTCATGGCAAGAGATGATGCAAACAAGAACAACACATCAAAGCAAGTTTAAATGAGGCCGGAAAAAACATATAACAATTCCGGTAAGTCCTCATATGCATATTTCGAAATTGGTCCAGAACTGAACAACCATTAACTTGAGTTGTTAAACAGCAAGTTAAGATGCACCAAGATGACCTACACGAAATTCTAGTCAAGTTACATATAAAGTTCATTAGATTTGGAGCTACGGCCTAGAAGATATGAGCAAAACAAGTTAAACATGGCATTGATGCAAAATGCATACAAACATCAAGCAAACACTCTCAAACATGGATGCAACATGATAATATGAAACTACATGCAAATCTAAGCAAGTTTCATATAGAGCACACTCAAAACGGAGCAACGGTTCAACACATACACTCTATACAAGTTATAACAACAATCTGTCCAAAACAGCAAGTAGGCATATTGCAAGCATCAAAACAACATGCTACATCATCGCAATGTAAGAACAAAAGGCATGGGCATTAATTACATGTAAAGCATAACAAAACATGAACACTGAGCTATCTCCAGAAACAACTAGAATATGCTCCAAAACACATGGTAAGATAGGCAAATAATAACAGTTTCAGACTTTGCAGAAATAACATCAGGTTGCAATGTTTAGAGCTATCAAACAATAAGCTACAGGAACTTATCATGGCAAACAAAGGCATGGCATGAATCTACTAATGGCATAGAACAAAAGTCCCTTACTGACCATGAGCCAAAAGGGCACACAAAATATGATGGAACCCATGTAAACATGGCAAGTTATATGACAGATTCATACATGGCAGGAACAACAATAAGTAGGCATGTTGGTGAGCTTGAACCACTCACCACAGAGCAATACATGGCATGGAAAGGCAACCAACAGTAAGAAGCCATGTTTATGAAGCTAAGCATGGCAAGAAAAAGTTCATAGGGTGCATGGATCACTAGAAAATAACATGGCCAAAACTAAACTTAATGTTAACAGGCTGACAGCAACATTATTTAGCAAGTTTGGAGTAAGATTACAACAAGCTATAGCAGGCTACAAATGCAACCAGGGCATGAATGGATAGAGCATGACATGTATAACAATTCATCCTTAGTGAACATGTCCAGATTATGCATATAATGACTAGTAGCAGCAGGTTAACATAGCAACAAAATATAACAGAATCAGCCTAGCAAAACAGCAACAGCAAGTGCCCTACTTAACAAGCTCGATGCACTCAGTACAGGACTCACAAAAATACATGGATGGCACCCCTGGAAATATGGCATAGCATAGATCAAAACACATGTAGACATCAACCTCATAGGATGCACACATCAAACATGGCAAAAATGACAAATCATCATGTTATAATAGTTCCAGCAGATTAACATCACATAGCACTCTTCCAACAGGATTTCGGGCATCAAGATGGACTCAAATGAACATGATGCAATGGAATGAAATGAAGTACTCGTCGGGACGAACAATTTGACATATTACACGCATCAAACGGAGCAGTATGCAGGGAGTTATGATGCGTCGAACATGGCATGAAAATGTGAAAAAACTCGGGACTGGCAAAATCGGGGACAACCTCGTTCTTCTCAGATCTGGATCGGGGCGACGCGGACTCCGAGGTCGACCGGGCTCTCACCGGAGACGGGGAAGAAGGCAGCCGGAGGAGAAGGGGCTAGCGGGGTTGAGGAGGAGGCCGGAGGCCGGAGGCGGGGCGCGGTCGCCGGAGGGAGCTGCGGGGCGTGGGGCCGGAAGCGACGGGTTGGGGCACGCGGCGGCGCCCGATCCACGGCGGCGGCGGCGGGCCGCGCGGGCGGAGGCGCTCGGGGCTCGGGGGCGCCTCGGGGCGCGGGCGCGGAGGCCTGCGGCGGCCGGGCCGGGGAGGCGCGGCGGAGGACGGGCGGCGGCGTGCTCCGGTCGCCGGAGTTGGTCGCCGGCGACGGCGCGAAGGCGGCGGGGACGGGACCCGGCAGCGGCGGCGCGGGGTTGGGCCCCGATGGGCTCGGCGGGCTTGCCCCGGGCCCAGGCGGGCCGCGGCGGCGGGGCGGACGCGCGGTGGCCGGGCGCCACGTGGCGAGGCACGGTTGGCTCGGGAGGCGGTGGACATGTCCGTCGGCGGCGGGGGAAATGTCCGGCGGCGCGAGAGGAAGAAGGCTAGGGTTTCATCCGCGAAAATGGAGGGGGAGGCACCTATTTATAGATAGAGGGAGCTAGGAGAGTCTAAATGAGGTGCAGTTTTCGCCCACACGATCGTGATCGAACGACCGAGAGCATGGAGGGGGTTTGGATGGGTTTTGGGCCACTTTGGAAGGGTGTTGGGCTGCAAAGAGAGAGGGGGTTTGCGGGCTACGAGGCTAACCGTTGGAGTATCAAACGGCCTCCAAATGGCACGAAACTTGACAGGTGGTCTACCGGTGCTATACCAAGGCCGCTTGGCAAACCTCGGTCCATTCCGAAAATGTTTAATACCCGCTCACAACGAGAGACAAAAAGGGGACGCCGGAGGACATAGGAGTGCCGGGTTGCAAAACGGACAACGGGGAAAATGCTCGGATGCATGAGGCGAACACGTATGCAATGCAATGCACATGATGACATGATAAAATGCAACACGCAAGCAAATGACATGGCAACAACGGCGAATAACTGGAAGACACCTGGCGCATCGAATCCAGGGCGTTACAACACTCCTCCACTAACAAGAGATCTCGTCCCGAGATCTTAGGACCGAGACGGAAGGAAAAAGGGATGAGGTGAAACAAGAACTCAAGAGGAGAAGCAAGAATCGAGAGCACTCGAGAAGAAGAGAGGAACAATGAGAATGACGAGAATCGAAAGCTCACCGAATCAGATAGGCTATGAAACCACTCCGGTTAGAACGAGAGAAGGAACGAATAAGACTGAAAAGGATTTAGGCAGCACTCCGGCTGAAAAAGGAAGGAATAGAACACGAGCTTGAGAGGACGGAATGATACTTGATGAAGACATGACACAAAACCTCCGGAAAGAATTGAAAAAGTTGAATGAAAAGAATGGATAAGTATATGACAACTTGTGCCACGAATGAAATTGAAAGCGTCTTTAGAAGGAAGGTTTGAACGGAGTTGTTGAGAAAATTCAACAACGAAAAGAATAAGCTTGTTGTGGACTTATAGATAACATCTCAAAATTATGAGGTGATCTCCGACCACAAGCGGAAAAGATTGAATGGCTGAGAAGAACGAAGAAATGCAAAACTCCACTTCAAAAGGATATGGAGAATTAATTGCACTTTGATATGCAAGAAGAAAGATACTAGAATTTGTCCAACAAAAAGTTGATGAACTCTTGAAGAATGAATAAAATCATGAAGAACCACCATGAAGAACTCCGGTAACAAAAAGATGATGAGATAGAATAATGGATGAAAGAATAAGATGAGCCTTGCGATGATTTAGATGGAGGTTCCGACGAGATGGTCGAGGGAATTTGAACTCTGGAAAAGAAAAGATGAAAACACTTGGAACTAGAATTTATTCCCCAAGAACAAACTCCGAAGAAAGGGATTAATCATTTGGATGAAATAAGAATAAGATTTATTGTATGCTTATCCTTCATCAAATTAAATTGATGACGAGCAATGGATTTTTGCATACTACTTATTCTTCTTGAAAAAGATTGAGAAGTGACATATCGCAAACTTGAGAAGGTCTTCACTGATTGAAGAATACTTGAACGAAGCACCGGAAGAATATTGAGACGAACGAAAGGGCACGGATATAGAATAATTGGAGAACGAATCTGAAAACTTAGAACGAAGAAATCTTCCGAAAAGATGACCTCCAGATGAAAAGAAATGGGAAAACAACTTCTGACATACTCCGGATGGGTAAGAAAAGAATTTGCATGGCTTGAAACAATTTGATAGGATAACATCGATCTAGCACCGCAAATCTCCGGGGAACGGACAAGATTTAGAGGAAAAACTCTTCTTCGGTCTTCAAATGGCGACGGAAAACAACACCAAAATTACTGAGATACTCCGGGAGAATGAAAAAGCGAAGAGGTTAAGCCAACAATGAAAAGAATTTGAAAGCGATCTTGGAGATGGCATCTGACTGATGAAATCCATTCTTACGTCACACTTGAAAAGACTTGAGAATAACTCCGGGGAAATTAGAAGAGTCAGGTAAGATCCTGGGAAAAGACCTGTGGGTTAGGGCCCACTAAGGAGATAACACCGTTGAAAAAGGATTGTTGAACAGATAAAAGAAGCACCGGAACAATTGAAATATTTGAATGAGGTGACAATCTCGAATTAATTGGAACACATGCAAATCTCCTGAGATGTCTTGAGCACTCCGGAGGGATAAACTGGCGAGAGGCGAACGAGCAGGGAAAAACACTTGAGCCGAGGAAAAAGAATACGATCGACAACGAATAAGTTGAATTAAAACCACCGGAGAAGAAAAAGAGTTGAAAAATGACAAACGAGACGAGAATTCACCGGTTGAAATAATTGAGGGAAGACTGAAGAGGCTCCACACGAATGAAATTGATGGTCGAAACAGACTCAAACTCCGGAATAAGAGGGTGGGAGGGCGGGAAAAACAAAGGCAACTTGGAAGGGGAAAGCCGACAGATTTCTTGAAGAGAAAACACCGGTTGAAATCATTGAGGAAAGGAAGCAATGACTTCGCACGATTAGGATGGATACGATTATGGACTCCGGCTCCAAGAAGAAAAAAAGGGTGGGCGGGTGGGAAAATAAAGCAACTGAGGATTGAACTTGCAAAAACAAAGAGGATCGAATCGTCTTGACAAGAAATGCACCGGATGCAAAGGGCTGAGGAACAACGATCGGAAAACCAACTGCATGATCCTAAAGAAAAATTTGAAGGGGAAGAGGAGTAGTTCAAAACACCTATGTCAAGATTCCTTACCAGAGCGACGAAGGGTCAGAGGAGTAAAAAGAATTCCTACTCTCCGATATAACTAGACTCAGAAATAGTTTTCCTCTAGACTCAACAACGTCCAAACTACACGATCAATCAAGGGGGCTCCTAGGGTCGGTCGAGGCTCTGAAACCAACTTGTCACGCCCAATATGCGACCCTATCCAAAAGGAACTCGAAGGTTCCACCAAGGATAGACCCGCATATTGAAACGCTTTTGCAAGGTGGATATCATTACATCAACATTACATAATAGGTAGGGATACATACAAGAGGCATACAATGCCACACGAATACAACATCATCATACATAAGATCAACATCCGACTACGGATGAAACACAAACAGAAGCTCAAACAATATCCACCCTGCTAGCCCAGGCTGCCGACTTGGAACCTATCCCCTGATCGAAGAAGAAGCAGAAGAAGAACTCCAAACAAGCAAACATCGCTCTCGCGTCATGATCATCGCATAACCTGTACCTGCAACTATTGTGTAGTAATCTCTGAGCCACGAGGACTCAACAATCCCATTACCATGGGTATCAAGACTAGCAAAGCTTAATGGGAAAGGAAGGGGTAAAGTGGTGAGGTTGCAGCAGCGGCTAAGCATATATGGTGGCTAACATACGCAAATGAGAGCGAGAAGAGAAACAAAGGAACGGTCGTCAACTAGCAATGATCAAGAGGTGATCCTGAACTCCTACTTACGTCAAACATAACCCAGAAACCGTGTTCACTTCCCGAACTCCGCCGAGAAGAGACCATCACGGCTACACACGCGGTTGATGCATTTTAATTCGGATCTGGTGTCAAGTTATCTACAACCGGACATTAACAAATTCCCATCTGCCACATAACCGCGGGCACGGCTCTCGAAAGTTTATACCCTGCAGGGGTGTCCCAACTTAGCCCATGATAAGCTCTGGCGATCAACGAAGGATTTTCCTTCTCCCAGGAAGACCCGATCAGTCTCGGAATCCCGGTTTACAAGACATTTCGACAATGGTAAAACAAAACCAGGAAAGCCGCCCGATGCGCCGACAATCCCGATAGGAGCTGCACATATCTCGTTCTCAGGGCAACACCGGATGAGACATCCTACGAGTAAAACCAGACCTCGAGTTTCCCCGAGGGGGCCCCGCAGTCTACTCGGTTCGGACCAACACTTAGACAAGCATTGGCCCGGGGGGGCTAAAATAAAGATGACCCTTGGGTTAATTACTCCCAAGGGAAATATAGGTGGTGGTGAGGCAAATGGTAAAACCAAGGTTGGGCCTTGCTGGAGGAGTTTTATTCAAAGCGAACTGTCAAGGGGGTCCCATAAATCACCCGACCGCATTAGGAACGCAAAATCCGGGAACATAACACCGGTATGATGGAAACTAGGGCGGCAAGAGTGGAACAAAACACCAGGCATAAGGCCGAGCCTTCCACCCTTTACCAAGTATATAGATGCATTAATTAAACAAGAAATATTGTGATATCCCAACCATCATCCTGTCCACCATGGAGAAATCTTCAACTTCACCTGCAACTAACAATGCTATAAGAGGGGCTGATCAAAGCGGTAACATAGCCAAACAACGGTTTGCTAGGAAGGGTGTCAAAGGTTAGAGGTTCATGGCAATTTGGGAGGCTTGAAGAGCAAATGATAGGTAGCGCAGCAAAGCGATAGAACGAAGCAACTAGCATAGCAATGATAGTAGTGAGATCCAGGGTAGCGGTCATCTTGCCTGAAATCCCGCAAGGAAGAAGAACGAGTCCATGAAGAAGATGAAGCCACAAAGACGAACCATACGTAGACGAACGCATCCTCACGATCGCAACGAAACGGGAACTATCGAGAAGAAGCACACAACATGGTAAACACACCACACATAGACAAGACAAGATGCACAACAAGCATGATGCATGACAAAGCTACATGAAGCTACTCATGGCAAGAGATGATGCAAACAAGAACAACACATCAAAGCAAGTTTAAATGAGGCCGAAAACAACATATAACAATTCCGGTAAGTCCTCATATGCATATTTCGAAATTGGTCCAGAACTGAACAACCATTAAGTTGAGTTGTTAAACAGCAAGTTAAGATGCACCAAGATGATCTACATGAAATTCTAGTCAAGTTACATATAAAGTTCATTAGATTTGGAGCTACGGCCTAGAAGATATGAGCAAAACAAGTTAAACATGGCATTGATGCAAAATGCATACAAACATCAAGCAAACACTCTCAAACATGGATGCAACATGATAATATGAAACTACATGCAAATCTAAGCAAGTTTCATATAGAGCACACTCAAAACGGAGCAACGGTTCAACACATACACTATACAAGTTATAACAACAATCTGTCCAAAACAGCAAGTAGGCATATTGCAAGCATCAAAACAACAT
This sequence comes from Triticum aestivum, assembly GCF_018294505.1. NCBI lineage: Eukaryota > Viridiplantae > Streptophyta > Magnoliopsida > Poales > Poaceae > Triticum > Triticum aestivum. The sequence continues at coordinate 268,206,418 of NC_057801.1, forward strand.
GCTACATCATCGCAATGTAAGAACAAAAGGCATGGGCATTAATTACATGTAAAGCATAACAAAACATGAACACTGAGCTATCTCCAGAAACAACTAGAACATGCTCCAAAACACATGGTAAGATAGACAAATAATAACAGTTTCAGACTTTGCAGAAATAACATCAGGTTGCAATGTTTAGAGCTATCAAACAACAAGCTACAGGAACTTATCATGGCAAACAAAGGCATGGCATGAATCTACTAATGGCATAGAACAAAAGTCCCTTACTGACCATGAGCCAAAAGGGCACACAAAATATGATGGAACCCATGTAAACATGGCAAGTTATATGACAGATTCATACATGGCAGGAACAACAATAAGTAGGCATGTTGGTGAGCTTGAACCACTCACCACAGAGCAATACATGGCATGGAAAGGCAACCAACAGTAAGAAGCCATGTTTATGAAGCTAAGCATGGCAAGAAAAAGTTCATAGGGTTCATGGATCACTAGAAAATAACATGGCCAAAACTAAACTTAATGTTAACAGGCTGACAGCAACATTATTTAGCAAGTTTGGAGTAAGATTACAACAAGCTATAGCAGGCTACAAATGCAACCAGGGCATGAATGGATAGAGCATGACATGTATAACAATTCATCCTTAGTGAACATGTCCAGATTATGCATATAATGACTAGTAGCAGCAGGTTAACATAGCAACAAAATATAACAGAATCAGCCTAGCAAAACAGCAACAGCAAGTGCCCTACTTAACAAGCTCGATGCACTCAGTACAGGACTCACAAAAATACATGGATGGCACCCCTGGAAATATGGCATAGCATAGATCAAAACACATGTAGACATCAACCTCATAGGATGCACACATCAAACATGGCAAAAATGACAAATCATCATTTTTGAACAGTTCCAGCAGATTAACATCACATAGCACTCTTCCAACAGCATTTCGGGCATCAAGATGGACTCAAATGAACATGATGCAATGGAATGAAATGAAGTACTCGTCGGGACGAACAATTTGACATATTACACGCATCAAACGGAGCAGTATGCAGGGAGTTATGATGCGTCGAACATGGCATGAAAATGTGAAAAAACTCGGGACTGGCAAAATCGGGGACAACCTCGTTCTTCTCAGATCTGGATCGGGGCGACGCGGACTCAGAGGTCGACCGGGCTCTCACCGGAGACGGGGAAGAAGGCAGCCGGAGGAGAAGGGGCCAGCGGGGTTGAGGACGAGGCCGGAGGCCGGAGGCGGGGCGCGGTCGCCGGAGGGAGCTGCGGGGCGTGGGGCCGGAAGCGACGGGCTGGGGCACGCGGCGGCGCCCGATCCGCGGCGGCGGCGGCGGGCCACGCAGGCGGAGGCGCTCGGGGCTCGGGGGCGCCTCGGGGCGTGGGCGCGGAGGCCTGCGGCGGCCGGGCGGCGGCGTGCTCCGGTCGCCGGAGTTGGTCGCCGGCGACGGCGGCGCGGGGGTTGGGCCCCGATGGGCTCGGTGGGCTTGCCCCGGGCCCAGGTGGGCCGCGGCGGCGGGGCGGACGCGCAGTGGCCGGGCACCACGTGGCGAGGCACGGTTGGCTCGGGAGGCAGTGGACATGTCCGTCGGTGGCGGGGGAAATGTCCGACGGCGCGAGAGGAAGAAGGCTAGGGTTTCATCCGCGAAAATGGAGGGGGGAGGCACCTATTTATAGATAGAGGGAGCTAGGAGAGTCCAAATGAGGAGCGGTTTTCGCCCACACAATCCTGATCGTGACCGAGAGCATGGAGGGGGTTTGGATGGGTTTTGGGCCACTTTGGAAGGGTGTTGGGCTGCAAAGAGAGAGGGGGTTTGCGGGCTACGAGGTTAACCGTTGGAGTATCAAACGACCTCCAAATGGCACGAAACTTGACAGGCGGTCTACCGGTGCTATACCAAGGCCGCTTGGCAAACCTCGGTCCATTCCGAAAACGTTTAATACCCGCTCACAACGAGAGACAAAAAGGGGACGCCGGAGGACACAGGAGTGCCGGATTGCAAAACGGACAACGGGGAAAATGCTCGGATGCATGAGGCGAACACGTATGCAATGCAATGCAAATGATGACATGATAAAATGCAACACGCAAGCAAATGACATGGCAACAATGGCGAATAACTGGCAGACACCTGGCGCATCGAATCCGGGGCGTTACACTCCTCCAGCCAATGATGATTTTACACGTGGAAAATCCCCATTGGTCGGGGCTGTTAACGGGTTATCGGATCCAAAACCCGACCCGATAGCTTAACGGCATTCCGTTACGGTGGATGCCACGTGTCGGTCACCCTTGACGAAAGCACTTCTGTGACGCATGATTTATCGTCATGGAAGTGGACACTTCCTGATGATAATTTTGGTAATGTCATGGAACACTTACGACAGCACGAGTATGAATATCTTGATTCTGTCATAAATTTGTCATGGATGTACATGCATGACAAAAAACGCGACCTACTGTGACAAACACGTATCATCACGGAAGTGTATTTTTTTTAGTGCATGTTGAGTGTGGGAATATGTGCACGGTTTCAAGCCGCACCGAAGGAAAGTCACTATGTGGCGGTCAAGCGAATCTTTCGATATTTGGCTCATACCCCAAACTTTGGCTTATGGTACCCAAGAGGATAAAACTTCAAGCTTGAAGGATATTCGGATTCCGGTTGGGCGGGAGACAAAGTGGATAGGAAGTCCACTTCCGGAGGGTGCCGATTTCTGGGTTGCTCTTTGGTAAGTTGGTCGTCCAAGAAGCAAAGTTGTGTGTCTCTCTCGTCCACCGAAGCGGAATATGTGGCGGCCAGTAGTTGTTGTGCACAACTCCTATGGATGAGGCAAACTTTGAAGGATTACGGTGTCATTTGTGACAAAGTGCCTCTTTGGTGTGACAATGAAAGTGCCATCAAGATTTCTCTCAACCCGGTGCAACACTTCAAGACGAAGCATATTGAGATTCGGTATCACTTCATCCGGGATCATATTTGGCGAGGGGAGATCTAGCTCAAGTATGTAAACACTCATGATAACCTTGCAGATATTTTCACGAAGCCCTTGGATGAAGCAAGATTTCGCGAGTTAAGGCATGAGCTAAATATCATTGATTCGAGCAATGTGACTTGAACCCTTGCACATCCCACCACACTCAACTTGTTGTCTAGTTTAGGTGTAGGCATGGACATAGGGGGAGTGTTGTTCTCTCAATGAACTCTCCCTCCCCCCATTATGCATAAATTGATCAACTCTTTCACATTAGCTATTTTTGATGGTACTTGTGCTTCAAAGACGAGTTTTGGTCATGGGCCCAAGGATAATTCTTCGCGGTGCCATACCAATTGACTCAAACATAGGTGGGTCCGGCCACTGCCCTCTCCTTGGAGAGGTTGTGTCTCGTGGTTGGTCTTCATTGTCTTGTGCTTTCCTCTTCTCTGTGCCGTGTTTGTGTCGTTGTTTTGTGTTTGCTTCTTAGTTGTTCGGTGTTTCCGAAGGTTGTTTTGCGTTTGCTCTCTTTCTCTCGTGTGAAACTTGCACTTTCTTGCATCGGCTCTTCCGGAACACCCTCTTCCCACGCATTGGTGACATGGGCCAGGTGCATGCTTACCTCGTTGACATGATGCTCCTTTGTGAGGAGGCCCGTCAGGCTCAGACTTAGCCACTTGATGTCTCACATATCATGTGGTGTGAGCTTCAGTTCGCCATGTTCAACCGTAAGGTCCCCATCTATGGGCCTTACCTGTTTCACCTGATCTCCAAGACTTGGGAGAAGCACTTTCCCAATGATGAGTTCGAAGCTCCAGGCTGGATTCGTCATGAGCCCATCAGGCTCCGCATCAAGCCCCAATGGGCTAACACCACCACTTCTACTGAGGCTGCTAGGATGGCTGTGGAAGAGGAGGAGATTGAGGAGGAAGAAGCTGCTGAAGACCGATCTGCTTTCACTACTTCCTCTGCTGAGCCCTCTTGGGCGAAGAAGCTGACGATCAAGATGAAGAGGCTTTTTTGCATGCAGGTCCAGAGTCAGTACAAGGCCCATGTTGCTCAGAAGGAGGGTTGCCGTTGCGACAACAGGATATTGAGGGCGTGCGGCAAGGACGTGGCCAGCGGCTTTGAGAGGCACATCACCCCCGAGGCTGCCTGGATGGCTAAGCAGGGCTACAAGTGGACCGATTCTGACAAGGAGTACATTCCTGCTGCGGAGTCTGGCGACGAGGAGTCATTTTTCGCCTGAGCTACCACCTTTGTTGTAGGTGCCCTCTCTGCCTTTTTGGTGTCTCGATGCCAAAGGGGGAGAGAGTATAGGATTTGCGTGTCATGTGTTGTGTGCTTTGCCGTTCGCCTTGCTTTCCGTCCGTTGAACTTGTTTGCTTTGGTTTGGTTGTGCTCGTGAGACTAAGTTTATCATATGGTGTAAGACATATGCACTCTATCGTTCCTTATTACCTTATTGAGCTTATGCTATATCGTGCTATTTATGTTATGCTCATATTTACTATCTTGTTTAGTGTTAGCCTTATCTTTGCAAGATATGCTTTGTCTCTAAAATATAGGGGGAGTGGTGATCCTAGTATTCGTGCCGTGCAGTCCAAAGCACTTTTCTCTCTAGCACGAATCTAGGGGGAGCTCGTCTATATTCTAGAGATGTGGGGTTTGCTTGTGCTATATTCTTTCCCTTTGTGCAAATCCCGTATTGTCATCAATCCACCAAAAAGGGGGAGATTGTATGGGCATTCTTGTCCCTTAGTAGTTTTGGTGATTAATGACAATGCTTTTGCAGACTAAATGTGTGTACTGACCTTTTCAGATATATCATGACTAAACACAAGACGATTTGATGCCCCTTGAAGATTATTGAAGACGGTGTTTCTCTACGGTTCTTTTCGGTGGAGTTGAGTCGTAGGAAAGCCGTACTGTTAAGAGGGGGTCCGCTTTGGAAAGGTTTGGGTGGAATCTCACGTACACATCCCTTTTGCACCTTCTTTCCTTTGGCTCTTTGGAGTTCTCCTCCATCTCAGCTTGTCTATGTGAAATGAAGGACTCCGAGTTGCTCTTCTCAGGCTGGCGGTAGTACCGCTCCTCTGAGCGGTACTACCGCAGGAGCCAGCGGTAGTACCGGGCTCCGGCACGGTAGTACCGTGGGCTTCCACGGTAGTACCGCTCCTCCTAAGCGGTAGGACCGTGAGTTCTGGCCTGGCGCCGCTGCACAAGCGGTAGTAGGGGCGGTTGTAATTTTTTTACATCCGCGCCCTACGCGGCAGTACCGTGCTGCGGCGCGGTAGTACCGTGTCGCCTGGCCAGGTACAGCAGCAGGAGCGGAGGTAGGGCGGATGTAATTTTTTACATCCGCACCCTTCATAGTAGTACCGTACCCCTGGTTCACGGTAGTACCGTGTCGGATTTTTGCATCGATAAAATCTTAGCGGAGGTAGTCACGGATGTAATTTTTTACATCTGTGCTTACCGTGCCTGGACTGTGGCTGCCCTGCGGTAGTACCGCACCTGCGGTTCTACTGCACCCTGTCTGTGCTCTTCTGTTCAGGTCCGGGCTCTACCGCGCCCACGGTAGTACCGCGGTCCGCCGCGGTAGTACCGCAGGCCCATGCGGTAGTACCGCTCCTGTGGTGCGGTAATACCGCAGGTCGCGGGCTGAGTGGTGGGTAACAGTTGGATTTGTCCCCCCACTATATAAGGGGGTCTTCTTCTCCAAGAAGACCCACCTCTTCCATCCCTAAGCTCCATTGTTGCTCCAAGCTCCATTTTCGCCCGATCTCTCTCCCTAGCCAAACAAACATGTTGATTTGCTCGGGATTGGTTGAGAAGGCCCCGATCTACACTTCCACCAAGAGAAATTTGATTCCCCCCCACTAATCCCTAGCGGATCTTGTTACTCTTGGGTGTTTGAGCACCCTAGACAGTTGAGGTCACCTCGGAGCCATAGTCCATTGTGGTGAAGCTTCGTGGTGTCGTTGGGAGCCTTTAATTAAGTTGTGGAGATTGCCCCAACCTTGTTTGTAAAGGTTTGGTCGCCGCCTTCAAGGGCACCAATAGTGGAATCACGGCATCTCGCATTGTGTGAGGGCGTGAGGAGAATACGATGGCCCTAGTGGATTCTTGGGGAGCATTGTGCCTCCACACCGCTCTAACGGAGACGTACTTCCCCTCAAAAGGAAGGAACTTTGGTAACACATCCTCGTCTCCACCGGCTCCACTCTTGGTTATCTCGCGCCTTTACTTTTGCAAGCTTACTTGTGTTATATCCCTTGCTTGCTTGTGTGCTTGTTGTTGTTGCATCATATAGGTTGTTCACCTAGTTGCATATCTAGACAACCTACTTTGATGCAAAGTTTAATTTGGTAAAGAAAAGCTAAAAATTGTTAGTTGCCTATCCACCCCCCTCTAGTCAACTATATCGATCCTTTCAAGCGGCCGCTCACCGGGGCGCTGTCGAGCAGGAGCACGGCCATGGTGCCGCCTTTTCTCGTTGCTGAGGATGGTACGTGCTTGAGCTGAAGCACGACGCTGGCCATCTTCAGCCCCGAGGTTAGATGAGACTTCTGCAGTTAGTTAAATGTTATTTACTTAAACTCATATTGTTGTTGCACTTCCTAGCAAACCTATTTTTTTTTGAACGGTCACCGGGGGGGAGAGCTTCCCCACCTGAATATATTACCACTCAAAAGGGGTTTGAGGATTACAACCAGTTTTATTACAGAATCAGCTCTTAGGGGACAGCTGAGGAAAGGAAATGAAGCCATTGTTTTGCAAATAAATTGTCTTCCTTGTTCTTGAATCTAAAAACCCATAGGGAGAAATCAGCAACAATGTTACGAATCGTAGTGTGGGTAGCGTGGTCCTCATTTCTGAAGACCAGGGCGTTTCTTGAGTCCCAAAGTTTCCAGGAGATAGTCAGGGCGACAGAGGGCTAGGTGTTGGGGTTGAGGCCTTGGACTGTTGGGTGTTGAATAAGATCATCAAGAGATGTAGGAGGCTGTAGTCATAGAGAGGACCAAACTTGGGTAGCATAAGAGCATGTTGAAATGAGGTGCAGAGCATCTTCATGAGGGTCTTGACAGCGTGGGCATGCGGCAGACTGTGAAATGTTCTTATGGAACATGTTGGCCTTTGTGTTTAGCCTATCACGTAGGAGCAGCCAAGCGAAGATCTTGAGTTTTATTGGGACTTTGGAGGCCCAAACCAAATCATGGTGTGGGTCCGTTGCATCTTCAGCCACAATGGAGGAGTAAGCATTCTTGGCAGAGAATGGCAGGCCATGTGTGAGGGACCGTTCGTCCGGTTGGTTCACCTGTTGGAAGTCCTGCAGCAACAACAGCACACAATCCAGCTCTCGAGCTGTAGCATTAGACAGACGGTTCCGCAGGTTCGCTAATAAGCTGGTTTGCCAAATAGTAGCCACTAGCACCTTGTCATCAATGGAGTGAGAGTATAGGTTCGGGAAGGCTATTTGTAGTGGTGAGGGTAGTAGCCATTTATCTAGCCAGAAGAAGGTGGAGAGACCATTGTAAGTGATGACAAAGGAGTGTTCAATTAACAGTGGCAAGTTGTTGTTGATAATCTTCCATAAAAAGGAAGGACGTGAGGTTTTGGAAGTAATGCCAAAAGGGTGTTGTTGGTTATACCACACGGTCCACAGGATGTTTGGGTGTTGGAGGATTTTGGAAGAGAATTTCATGAGCAGGCAATGGTTCTGAATTTCAAGATTTTTAATGCCTAGACCACCATAGTCTTTAGGTTTGCAAACGTTTTTCCACGCAACTAAGCAGCTTGCCCCAGTGCAGGTTGACTCATTAGCCCAGAAGAACGCCCTCCGAATGGCATCTAGTTTAGCTAGGATTGATTTTGGTAGACGGAAAACTGACATAAAGTAGATTGTTAAGGAGTCTAAGACCGTAGTCAGCAGAGTGAGCCTGGCGCTCCGTGAGAGGAGACGCGCTACCCATCCAAATAGGAATTTCCGAAAGTTGTCTATGATTGGGTCGAAAGCTGTCAAAGGCAGTTTGGTAGGAGATAGTGGAAGGCCTAAGTATATTAGTGGAAAGGAGGACAGAGTGCATCCAATGGCACTAGCAATGTTGTTTTGTGTGGTTGATTCAATAGCGATTGTGAGTAGCGTTGTCTTATGGAAGTTGATCAACAGCCCCGTAGCAAGGGCGAAGTCATGGAGAGTTTCTTTTAGCTGCAAGGTTGCTGCCTCGCTAGCAGCGGCGATAATGAGAGTATCGTCGGCGTATTGGAGTGTTACAGGCGGCTCGTTTGGTCGTAGTGGATGGCAAAGGACATTGGGTTGGAAAGCTCTAGCGATTAGTCTTTGAAGCACATCTGCCACGATGATGAACAGGTAGGGCGAGAAGGGGTCACCCTGGCGAAGGCCACATCTACATTGAATCCAGGACCCTGGCACACCGTTGAGAAGCACGGCTGTTTTGCTGGTGCAGAGGATGTTTTGGACCTAACTGCAGAATGTGGAAGGAAAACCCCGAATCTTCAGAATTTGATTGAGGGAGGACCAGCATATGGAATCGAACACTTTCCTAAAATCTAGTTTAATAACCATAGTCGGGGCTTTGCGGGAGTGGCACGTACTAATAATATCGGCAGCATAGATGAAGTTTTCTGCAATGTTGCGTCCATGAAGGAAGCCCGTCTGGTCATAATGAATGAGTAATGGAATGAGTGGTTTGACTTGATTTGTGAGTAACTTAGCCATTGCTTTCGGAGTGCATATTTTGGAGAGAGATTGCTCTGAACGCATCCGAAGATGTTGGGGCTTGTGTTTTGGGTAGGAGAACCATGAAGGCATGGTTGAAGCGCTCAAGGGAGACCGAATGATTGTGGAAGGCAGCGAAGAAATCTATGATAGAAGGGCTTACAATATTCCAATATTTTCTGAAGAAGATAGGCCCAAAGCCATCAGGTCCGGGGCTGGCGTTGGTGTTCATAGATAAGAAGGCTTGGTGTATTTCCTCATGGGTGAAAGGTTGTGTGAGGTCCCGTAGCTATGGGAGGGGAGATGGGTATAGTTGGCGAAGGCAGAAGTTCCATGTAGGCTGTTTTGTGGTTCCGATCAACCTGCTGAAAAAGTCCTTTAGGATAAGCGCTTTCTGTTCATGGAGGAACACTTCGGCGTTATCTTGAATAAGCATGGGGATTTTGTTCGATCTCGAACGTTGAGTAGCCGATGCATGGAAGAATCTAGTGTTCTCGTCGCCATCAACGGCGATCGTAACCTTGCCCCTTTGTTTCCAAAAAGAGATTTTTTGTTTGATAGTTTGTTGAAGAAGCATGGAAAGCGCAAGCCTAAGCTTTTGTTCGAGCGGGAAGAGGGGAGCTAGTTCCTCGTTTAAATCTAGGGCCTGCAAGGCCAGTTTCCAGTTAATTTCGCGCTGGTAGATGGGCTGCAGCGTTTTGGCCCAGGATTTTAGGGCCGAGCGTGTGGACTTGATGTAGCCGGCAAGGGAGGCGGCAGGGTCCCGGGGAGGCCCAGTATGGCGATAGTTGGGCTGCCAACAGCCTCGAATCAGGTTGGCGCAGGCCGGGAGGGAGGTCCAGAAGCGTTCAAAGCGGAAAAGGCGGGAAGATGGGACGGCCGTGGATACAGTGACTAGTAGTGGTACGTGATTAGAAATAAACCTAGTGAGAGAAGTGAGATGAGAGTTTGGGAAGGTGGCGTCCCAGGCAATGTTGATAAGAACCCTATCTAGACGTATTAAAGTGGGTGATGCCCTTTTATTTGACCATGTGAACTCACGATCGAGGAGAGGGAGCTCGATGAGTGCAAGTTGATCAATGGTGTTGTTGAAAGCATCAGCTTCGGATCGGCGGAAGTTTTCGTTGTTGCGTTCGTTTGGGAATCGTGTGAGGTTAAAATCACCAATTAGTAGCCAGGGAGATTGTGGGGGTGGTTCAATGGCTTGTAGTTCCTGTAGGAAGGTCAACTTCAGCTCACGCTGAGAGGGCGCATATACGTTCGTGAGAAAGATGTGGTGTGGTGAGGCAAGACAAGTTAGAGTTAAGGTAGATGTGAATCGTCTATGTTGGCAGTTGATAAGTGAGAAACATCTGGAGTTGGTGGCCGAAAGTAAGCCCCCCGCGGATCCAATTGCGTCAAGGTGATTATTAGAGTCAAGAAAACGCGGCAAAATCGATCGAAGCTTAATTGTGTCGGGCGTTTGTAGTTTTGTTTCTTGGAGAAATGCTATGGATGGGCGCAGGAGGTTAATTTCAGAGAATACATTTGCACATTTGTCAGAATCACCTAAGCCTCTTACGTTACAGGAGATGATAGAGTAGGATTCGTTCTTCATATTTAAAACATAGAGTAACACCTTACATAGGGGGGCTGACCCGATCGACAACCATTTCGGGTCCAAGTACAGAGCGATACAGAAGCATGCGCGAGTACACTAGTAGGCAGATACTTCCTAACATAGCCACTACAGAGCGAAGGTAGATACGGGATACATGGCCAGAACTGGCCGCCACACTTGTGGCCAGAGGGAGGAGAGCAGATCATGGAGACCCCATGCCACCGGAGCCCGAAGCAATGTCTGCAACAACCTCCGGCGAGGCGCCACAGGCCGCAGCAACAGCCGCCAGTTCGTCAGGAGAGACGAGGCCGTGGACAGAGCCATCGACCATGCCGTCTTCATCGCAGAGGTGAGCCTGAATCAGAGCGTCAGAAAGATCCTTGGATGCAGCAGCGAAGTCCAGTTTCTTGGCCTTGGAACGCATGGCTTTGGAAGTCATGGAGGCATACACCGGCGGCTCAATCTCAGCAAGCCGCGCACTGCGCCTGGCTTTGATGCCAGAGTCAGCAGCCATTTTCGTGCGCCTGCACATGCGCCTAGCATGGCATTCATGGGTGGGCTCCGGCGACAGGATAGCCGAGGGAGCTGGTGGGGGTGGCGGGGGGGGGGGGGGGGGATAGTGCGGGCGGAGGTGGCGGAGGAGATGGGGGAGCAGGCAGTGCGAGCAAAGGACGAACGTGGCATGGGGTAGCCCTATCCCTAGTGGGAGAGGGAGAGCGCTCTGGAGGAGTCCAAGGAGCATGAACGAGCATGGCGACCGGCATGCCATCGGCCATGACTGCTAGGATAGGAATTCCATCAAGTGGCCATGCTGCAGTGGGAGATGGAGGAGGTCCCGAGGGCAGCTCCGGCTCAAGCACGAGTGGCGACATAGCTGTGGCGATGTTTCTCAGCTGGGTGATGGTGGAGGGAGAGAGGCGCGGGTTTGTAATGAGGGAGGAGAGGGAGGCATCGTCAGGATCGTCCGAAGAGAAAGGAGAAGCATCAGAGCCATGGCGGAAGAGCGCACGGCTCTCCAGCCCGACGATGACAATGTCATTGTCAGGAAGGCGCACCATGAGGCATGGGGGAAGCACGAAATCCCGACCAACCATGACGAGAGCACGAACGCTCGAATAGTCCCCCTGAAAGCAGTGCTGGTCAGCGGAGACAAAGTCACCGAGGTGAGAGAAGAAGTAGTCGACCCCCTCCGGATGCCAAAGTTCGTCGGGGAAATCGAAGGCCTCGATTTCGGCCATGTGGATGAAAACGGCTGTGGATCTGTTATCAGTGTGCTGAGGAGTCTCGAAGAACAGGGTGTTGCCCTGGTGGTGGATGGGCCCATGACCCGTGGCCGCAATGCGTTCCTCCGCGTTGGGGAAGGAGAGGCGGCCAGCGCCTCGTGCGGAGGAGGTTAGGCTGAACGTGGGATAGTGACGGTGGTGGGCGAGGGCCTGGCGGATGAACTGGAACGGATTGTGCATGGGTGTGGCGAGGTGAACGTATGCGATGTTGTCAACCGGGCGGACGAGGCAGCTGGGGGGGGGGCGAGGAGGGGGAAATGCGGTGGCATGTGGGAGAAGGATGATGCTGCTGTGGGTATGGAGGTTGGAGATGGAGGTGGAGGCGGAGCGAATGATGGCTCGAGGGGGAAGAGGAGGAGGCGCGTGGCCCGAAGATGAGCGGGAGACGGAACGGGGGCAGGTCGTTGAGGAGGACGCAGTGGGAACCGAACCAGATCGGTGCGCCGTTGGAGGAGGCGGATCCGGCGGACGAACCGGAGGCGGTGTGGGTGCCCGTCGTGTGAGCCATGGAGCTGCAAGGAGGCCGTACGAAGGCAGGGTTAAAACGTGGAGACGGAGGCATAGGGGGAAAGATTGGGAGAAAGCGGACGGCCTTGCACCTGAAACTCCGGTGACCGGAGCACCAGCTGCGAGAGCACCGGATCGGGTCGCGGCAGTCTGCGATGGTGTGGTCGCTGGCAAGGCACCGGAAGCACCTCGTCTTCTTCTTGCGGCTGTAGTGGTGGTGGATGTGTTTGTGGCTGGGTAGCAGATGAGAGGGGGATTTATAGGCCGGAGGTGGCAATGGAAGCGGAGGCGTGGTTGCAGCGACCCGAGGCGGGGAGCTCAGCAAAACCTCCCGGTAGGAGCGCGGGTCATGCGTCGGCGAGGAGGTCGAAGCTTGCAGGTGGATGGCAGCGGGAGCAGGTGCGTGTGACTGGGCAGTGAAGATCTCGGGACGGAGCTGAGGGGACGGGGCGGGGCGTAGGCTGGCGGAGGTAGGGGAGGCAGGGGGGAATAGACGTGATGATGGCCGCATGCGTGTGCATGCAGGCGTTATTTTTGTCACGCGGTGAGATAGGGCCAGAGGCCGTGGGTGGGTCCCGTATTTCAGTGACGTAGGGGTGCGCGTCTGGGTGAGAAGGGGCGCCTGGGGGATCGAGCGGTTTGGGCCACCGACCGGAGGGCGGCTATGGCGACCTTTGTGGGCCATTTGCGTCAGAGATAGTTGATGTGATGTGTGGGGGCGGGTCGATTATAGCCGTGTTGTTTAAAGAAGATGGGTGGTCTAAGAAGGGTACGTGATGGACGGCTAGCTCGTTTTGTTTTTGTTGAACAACGGGGATGCGGTGGGACGCGACGATGGCAGCCTCACGAGGAGAGCGATCCACGTGTCCCAAGCCATTGATAGCGTTGCGGTCAACAAGGTTAGCAGCGTTGGAATCGACACAGTGCACAGTGCCGTGTATCATGGCGTGCAGGAGAGGAAGATTTGGTGCGTGATTGTTAGAGGAGGGATGCGGTCCAAGCAAGGACTCGTAGTGGGTAGGCAGGACAGGTACGTGCGTACCTAGTGAGTTTTGTTCAAACGTGATGGGCATCGGTACCGTGCACACTATTTGCGATGCATGGTCAAACGAGTCAAACAATTGTAGTTCAAAATTTGAAAAGGAGATAGGCGCGACCCGGAGGATTTCCGTTCTCATGTTGCTCATTCTTGATCATTAATGATTTAGAGGATATGTTGGTAATTTAAATGTTTTCATCAACGATAAATCTTGGTCCTTGGATAAATTATAGCAAAGCTTCGGTTACTTGGAAAGAATCATGAATAGTGTTATTTTTAGCTAATACTAGATAAGAATGATTTTGCTTTACTGCAATTAAAATCCCTAGGGGCTCATATGATCTTCATAATTAATTTGTTAATAGGTTTGAGACACCAAGATAAAGTTTCTTTTGAGCCTTAAGCAAGACAACGAGGACAAGTCTACCTAGACAGAGCTTGTCGCTTCTCTTAAGGTAACAACGATGACTTCCCTTCAGTAATCATTTTATAATTCTATAATTTCAGATACAATCAGAAAGCACCTCACTGTTAACTAAAGCAATCTCCATTAGCTTATTTTATTTTATGAAATTAATCGCCATAACTTTCTTAATATTTCCTGAATTCTGTATTGCTTTCAGTTAGATTTAGAGTGATTTGTTATGCTCTTTAAAAGAAGAGGTGTTCAAACAACTGTACCTATTTCAGTTGGAATGATTCTCTATGCAAACATTGATGTTTAGATAGTATACATCACTGCATCTAAATATCATTCTTTTGTTTGAAACTTGGATGCTACACCAAGGTGATAGAATCACATACCCATTTCATATTAGGTATCTTCAGAACTCACACAACCAGTTCCGCTATTTCTGCTGTCACTCCTGCTGATGGAGAGAAAATTGGATGAGCTCTTCCTTTGGATCTCTCCTTATATTGGTTAGTGAAAAGTTGTTCCTATTGCCACTGCTCACCTTGCTGCTGCTCCCATGGATATGGAGCTCGGGGGAGAGGGGGTGCCACTGATTCCCATCTACCTTGCCTGATCCCGAACGCCGATGCATGACACCCCGTCCTCGCCTCCGCTGGATACGGGGATCCGTCCGTGTCCTCATGCCCCTTGCATGGAGGCCACTATGGAGAGCCCCACGAAGACCATGACCACAGGCACGAATGGGGGAGGGGGTTGCCCTCGATGATTCCAATCAAGAGCACCACCACCATCACCACAACAAGATCGAGTGCCTGCTACCGGAGGAACTTGCCGAGGAGACAGATCGCTTGGCGTTGGTTCAGTCAATCTGGAAGGTTATATATTTTCTTGCACATTTGCTTCGTTTGACTATAGAGATAGATGTAAGATGCTCCAAACAAAGCAATACCTTTAACTGCAATCCAATGCTTTTTGTATGACAAATAAACTTTAGGACAATACCTTCTAACTACATAAGTTGTTTTCCCAGTTACACTCCATGGGAATTATGTTGTGTGTGTGTGTGTGATATGCAGGGAGCAGTTTAAGTAGCTTGCTACAGATGTTGCTCGGTTGGGAAACCTGTGTAGATATCCCAAATGGCATGAATCAGCATTTCTCGAGGTTGAAGTGTGAACCCACACATCAGAAATACTCTAAAGAAGCAGCAACATCCAATATGCAGTATCTCCGTTCGTTTGTGGTGGATCGATTGAGGGAGGGAGGTGAGGTGCCTGACGCACTATGAAACAACACTGGCAGCTGAATTGACAATTTTAGTAGGGGTGGTAGGGGGAAGTTTTCCATTTGGAAGCATCTGGTAATTTGATTATTGATGGTGTCCTGCATGTTGTCCAAGGAAATCAGATCACAAAGAGGTGAGAAGATGGTTCTACAATGCTCGACCAGACAGCACCGACCTAGACAGTGAGGCCATTCATGTACATCATCTTATATTCTCCTCTCTTTGTCCTATTTTCCCCTGAGTATGTGTGTAATGGAAGTGCTTATTTCGACAATGCATATTGGAACAGAACTGGTCTGTTTCTTCATTTCGTTTTGCTTTGCCCTCCTTTTGCAAGTATTTGTATTTCAAGGTCATGTGCTAGCTTGTCCCTAATGACATTTATATTTTGTTTTTGTTCAGGGAATGTTTAGATTATGTCAAGAAGGTCGATAATCAGGCAGGAACTGATTTGCACCGATGCCATTCCTCCCAAGAAGTTCTAATTAGTATTCACCAGGTATCTTAAGTTTTCAATGTAAAAACATCATAATATCTTTTCAAGTTGTGGTTCCTACTTGGTTTAGTTGAGTCAGAACATAGTTCTCATGCTTTCTTATATGTTTGTGTACTTCATCTTTGTAGTAACATAACTAGGGGAAGCATGATATGTCTCGCAACAACCATGAGCCTAGCACCCAAGCCTCTCCTTTCGGCTTTTGCCCTAAAGGACCTAAAATCTTTGGCAAGAAACCAAAATTGGATCATCATCTCCACTACATCATTTGTGGTGACAAGGTGAAGCTCTATCAACAGCACATTGACAAGCTAGAGGACCTCATACATGCTAAAGAACCCACCATACCATAGTACATGTGCCTCATGAATAAGACATTTGCAAGACAAGACGAGTGGATAGTGACTATCTCCACACCTTATCTTTCCATTGGACATAAAATAACATCCTGCTGAACTTCATAATCATATCTTTCTCCAATCTGCAGTTGTTCTCCATTAGTTTCACCAATGAGCACCTCCAAGAGTGCATTGGACCAGATCTGGATGACCTGTCATCAAGTTTAGAAGTAGGAGCATTCACAACATCGCTCACATTATCACAACAACTGATGGCAGGCGATGATTGCCACAAACTAGACAGATTTTTCACGACCCTAACAGGATGGCAAACCATCTTATGTTTACAAGGTTGCACCATCACATGATGATTGTTAAGGTCAAATGTCCACAACTTTACAAACTAGCGCACTACTCTCTAATGATGGATAAATCTCCCCGCCTCCTTGTATAGTTTGTCTATCAAAGGACATGCATCCAGATACATTCGTGTCAATTCACGCTGTCATACTGTACTTTTGGACCAACAAAGCCTAACCCAGAGAATAAAAAAAGACAGTGGAAGGGCCACATCCCATCTGGCACCGCCCCAACCATTATTAGAAGAAAAGGGTCTGGAAGGGTCACTTGTCAATCTGGCACCGCACAACAAACAATCAGGCGACATATCAAGGTATTGTGTGACTATATGTATATATATATAGTAATCTAGATAGTTTAAATTTATTAGAGCATAAATATATTAATAATTAATATTTATTACTTTATATTGTTATAGTTGTTTATAAATAATATTACTTTATATATAATATTGATGTTCAAGAATAATTAGTTGTCAATTTATAGTTGAAAAAACCAAACAAATAATTATTAGTACTTCTCTATTGCCATGACCTCGTAATTATGGCAGTTAGCATAGTGACTTTGACACTTTTTAGATACGCACCAACCTTTCAGTTTACTCAATCGCATCAGCCTATTGTGTTTGAAGTTTGCTTATATTAAAACATATGTTGAATTTCCTTGTTGCGTTTTCTTATGATTTATCATCTGTCAGTTTTTTATCCTTTTGATATTTGCATGGGATGGATTTGAACTTCACTCTTGGTAAATCCCTCTATGCAAGTTTGTTTGAGTTACTTGTAGAACAAATCAACAAGTCCCTTTTAGTTGGCAAGGGATGAGCTGGGAGGTCAATTAGTTACCCCCTGCATCCGCAAAGGGCTGCGATGGATTTTCTCTCAGCGCCGCCTCCATCCCTGCACCATCTTCGTTACATGCAACGGCCGACTTATCTCGGTGCGACGAGAGTGACTCTTTAAGGAGATTGACACTAAGGATAACAAGGCACATAAGCAACATGATGACGATGCAAAATTGTCACAAGTCAGCGGCTCCCGCAGGTTTGCGTTGGCTGCCAACAACGACGAGGCCAGCGGCTTCGGCGCGGGGGTCATTGACATTGATCGGTGTTCTATTTTGTCTTTGGCTTTTAGTTTTTATTATGATTAGTGTCCTGTTTTTTCTTTGGTAATTGCCTTGAACGACTGAAGCTTGATGGATGTCCATGAACGTAGCCGTTTGCTGATCCACTTTGGATATGCCCTAATTTCATTGTATTTGAGTGTCACTTATTTAGCTCTTTTGAAATTTATATTGCAACTTCTTGTAACATGCCATGCTCATGTGTTACCAGGATTGCAAAAAAAGCAGCTGAAACGGGCGGTTGCCAACCAGGCACTACCCCAGCTTCCTTTCTGGAGGCGCCACAAGGTGGCGCCCCAACCCCTAGTCTAGTACAATCTTAGGCACTCTGGGGCCTCTAGACGTGCACAAACACGTCTGGACGTGTCTGTCGGATTTCGGGTTCCGCAAACCCTTGAGAGGTTCGAACTCTGGCGTGCATGCGGAGATCTCAACATATCCAGCCTGCCTACTCGCTATCCTCACAACCTAGCGCGTCGAGCTCAAAGGGACATAGAGACACAGTAGTTTATCCTGGTTCGGGCCACCTTGCGGTGTAATACCCTACTCCAGCTTTGTGGTGGATTGCCTCGATGGGCTGAGGATGAACTAGTACAATGGATGAACAGCCTTAGGAGGTGAGGTGTTCTTGAGCTCGGGTGAGCTGGTGAAGTGGCGAGAGAGGAATGGATCTGATCCGTTCTCCCCTCTCTATGGTGGTGGCTAAGTCCTATTTATAGTGGCCTTGGTCCTCTTCCCAAATGTTGGCGGGAAGGGATCCCACAACAGCTAGATTTGAAGGGGGACAATAAGTACACCCTATCCTGACTAAAGCGGTCTTCGCCTGCAAAAGCCTCTGGTCGTGACGCTGCGGTGGGCTCGGCGATGACCTCCGTCCTGCCGTCCTGGCGGTCTTGGTCTTGTTGCACCAGGATGGAAACCTTTGGCTGATTCCTCGGGACTCCGTGACTGCTACTTGCCTCCTTTGCGCCAAAGAGGAAACTGGCACTCTGCGTCCGCTGGCGCCCGCCTGGCCTTGGTCGTCATGGCTCACGTCAGCTGAGCCTCGTGAGGTACACCTTGCATAGAAGTCTCCGCTCCTTGGGAGCCAACCTGAGTAGCTGTGTTGGGGAACGTAGTAATTTCAAAAAATTTCCTACGCACACGCAAGATCATGGTGATGCATAGCAACGAGAGGGGAGAGTGTTGTCCACGTACCCTTGTAGACCGAAAGCGGAAGCGTTAGAACAACGCGGTTGATGTAGTCGTACGTCTTCACGGCCCGACCAATCAAGCACCGAAACTACGGCACCTCCGAGTTCTAGCACACGTTCAGCTTGATGACGATCCCCGTACTCCGATCCAGCAGAATGTCGGGGAAGAGTTCCGTCAGCACGACGGCGTGGTGATGATCTTGATGTTCTACCGTTGCAGGGCTTCGCCTAAGCACTGCTACAATATTATCGAGGACTATGGTGAAGGGGGGCACCGCACACGGCTAAGAAATCAAGAGATCAATTGTTGTTGTGTCTAGAGGTGCCCCCTGCCCCCGTATATAAAGGAGCAAGGGGGGAGGCGGCGGCCAGCCAGGTGGGGCGCGCCAGGAGGAGTCCTACTCCCACCGGGAGTAGGACTCCCTCCTTTCCTTGTCCAACTAGGAGAGGGGAAGGAAGGGAAGGAGAAGGAGAAGGAAGGAGAGGGAGGAAAAGGAGGAAAGGGGGGCCGGCCCCCTAGTCCAATTCGGTTTGGGCTAGGGGGGCCGCGTGCCCTGTCTCCTCTCTTCCACCACTTGGCCCATGAGGCCCATTTCTTCTTCCTCGTATTCCCGTAACTCCCCGGTACCCCCGAAAATACCCGAATCACTCGGAACCTTTCCGATGTCCGAATTTAGTCGTCCAATATATTGATCTTTACGTCTCGACCATTTCGAGACTCCTCGTCATGTCCCCGATCTCATCCGGGACTCCGAACTACCTTCGGTACATCAAAATACATAAACTCATAATAAAACTGTCATCGAAACCTTAAGCGTGCGGACCCTACGGGTTCGAGAACTATGTAGACATGACCGAAACACGTTTTCGGTCAATAACCAAAAGCGGAACCTGGATGCTCATATTGGCTCCCACATATTCTTCGAAGATCTTTATCGGTCAAACCGCATAACAACATACGTTGTTCCCTTTGTCATCGGTATGTTACTTTCCCGAGATTCGATCGTCGGTATCCCAATACCTAGTTCAATCTCGTTACCGATAAGTCTCTTTACTCGTTATGTAATGCATCATCCCGCAACTAACTCATTAGTCACATTGCTTGCAAGTTTTATAGTGATGTGCATTACCGAGAGGGCCCAGATATACCTCTCCGACAATCGGAGTGACAAATCCTAATCTCGAAATACGCCAAGCCAACATGTACTTTCAGAGACACCTGTAGAGCTCCTTTATAATCACCCAGTTACGTTTTGACATTTGGTAGCACACAAAGTGTTCCTCCGGTAAACGGGAGTTGCATAACCTCATAGTTGTAGGAACATGTATAAGTCATGAAGAAAGCAATAGCAACATACTAAACGATCAAGTGCTAAGCTAACAGAATGGGTCAAGTCAATCACATCATTCTCCTAATGATGTGATCCCCTTAATCAAATGACAACTCATGTATATGGTTAGGAAACTTAACCATCTTTCATTAACGAGCTAGTCAAGTAGAGGCATACTAGTGACACTATGTTTGTCTATGTATTAACACATGTATTATGTTTCCAGTTAATACAATTCTAGCATGAATAAAAAACATTTATCATGAAATAAGGATATAAATAATAACTTTATTATTGCCTCTAGGGCATATTTCCTTCAGGCCAATCCCCTTGGAGGTCTTGGCGTCGCCCACCTCGCGAGGCTTGGCCCCTCGTGAGGGTCTTGAGTAGTTGATGCTGAAGCTAGGCCGTACTAGGCCATCGATGGGGCCACACAGTGGGCCGCAGGCAGGCAAGTCTGGGTACCCCCGTATCCAAAACACCGACATTAGCCCCCAGGCCCAAGGCACGCTCGGACTTGGCTTCTAAGTGAAGCCAAGGGGCAAGTGAAGAGCGCCGCGGGCCCTAACCGCCTGCGGCCTTGAACGACACATGGCGATTGATGGGACGTGGGCGTCTCCACTTCCCCATGCTGCCTCAGCAACCGTTTGACTTAACGGGTCGATGCTACATGCAGAAGATCGTCATTATGCGAGGTCGTGGAGGCCGATGGTTGGCCTCCCTCTGGCTATAAATGAGGGGAGGGGCTGTCGTGGTTCTAAGCCTGACAGTAGAATAGGGGGGTAGGTATGGAGAGGCAAGATCCTAGCTATGGAGTAGTTGTATATGCAAGGGATTTACAAGTTCAGGCCCTTCTCGGAGGAAGTAACAGCCCTACGTCTCGGAGCCCGGAGGCGGCCGACTGGATTATATGCGTATGAGTTACAGGGGTGCGAACCCTTTACACTGAGGAGGGGGGTGGCTTATATAGAGTCTGCCAGACCCCTCCGGCCCTCAGTTATGCGGGGTTTAAAGTACATTAAGGCCTGGCGTTACTGTTAACGCCCTACATAAAGCGCTATCATGACCATAAAGACTACTTAATAACAGACCGTTTGGGTGCAGAGTGACTCTTGATCTCCTGGTGGTCGAGTGAAGCTTCATGGTCGAGCGTCTTCGAGTCCGTCGAGTGGAATCCTTCCAGGTCGACTGAAAGGCAGTTTCTTCTAGAGATGTCCTTGGGGAGGGTATCTTGGACAGGTCCATGACCCTACCCTAGGTACATGGCTTCATCATTAGCCCCCGAATGGATCGAGGTTTGAATGAGAAAGGAGTTGAGAGTTCTTCCGACCTGTTTTTCGTGCTATGAGTGTGTCTTGCTCTAGATCAATGGCTTTTAATGATGGCATCAACTTCTTTTTCAGTTGCCCTGATCCATTCTTTGTATCTGTCGAGTGACCTTTATGAGCTTGGAGATTTCCGAGCGACGGATCGGAGGAAATCTGCGGTCTGACAAGTTGCTCTGCTGTTCGCGGATTTAGCGGGACCCGAATTTTGGGAAGCGCGCGAAGTGGAGGAGGCCGTGGTACTCGGATGGGATAAGGCAGGGACGCCTCGATCTTCGCGCCACCTTTTTCGCCACGTATCACGCGTGCGACTGTTGCGGGATTTGACAGGATCGTCTGGGCCTACCAGTCAGCCACTCGGAAGAGACTTCATATAAGGCGCCGGACGGGGTTTTTTTGAACAGTGCGCCCTCATTTTCCCCTCCCTCTTCCTCAGATTCACCTGCTGCATTCGCCACCGTCCCAGCGCTGTTGCTCTGTGTCTGCTTCGCCGGTGACGATGGTGAAGGAGAAGACGGCGGCTTTGGAGCGGGTGAAGAAGGCGACGGCGAAGGCGACCAGTCGGGGTGGATCCTCGTCGCGGGCCAGTCTGCCGCAAGGCTAGATCCAGGGAGACTGGATTCGCTCGACCATCAGCCAGAAGGACCTCGACGACCTGGCCAACGAAGGACTGATCCCTCATGGATCAGCGAGGCTTTCGGGGAAGGAGTGGCAGCCGCAGCCTCAGGAGGGTGAGTGCGTCCTCTTAGCCACCCACGTTGACCGCGGGTTTTCTCTACTGCCGAATCCTTTCTTTCGGGGGTTTCTGAACTTCTTTGGGGCACAACTCCACCACTTCACACCCAACTCTATCGTCTATCTCGCTACTTTCGTGTCCTTGTGTGAGAACTTCTTGGGTTGTCGGCCGCATTGGGGCCTTTTCAAACACATTTTCACCTGTCGCTCTCAGACGGTGAAAAAGGCTAGTCCGAGTGACGAGAAAACCCAAGTAATCCAGATGTGTGGGGGTCTTGGGGTTCAGATGAGGAGTAAAAGTGCTTTTCCAGCCATGATCCTTCCCGAGTCAGTCCGAGGGTGGCAGGCGACCTGGTTCTACTGCCAAGACCAGCCGACGCCAGGGCAGTCGACTGGACTCCCTCCTTTCTCCATGGACCGAGTGAACAAGCCGTCCTCTCTGAAGGTGGTCCCGGAGGAGAAGGCTCAGGTTAAGGTGTTGGTAGAGCGTGTAGTCCAGCTCATCCGCGACGGGGTGACTGGCATGGATCTTCTGGAGGTTTTCCTTCGACGGCGCATTCAGCCACTTCAATATCGAGGCCATCCGATGTGGATGTACTCTGGTACCGAAGACACCACTCGGGTTTACCCGGAGGAGGTCGACAATGCCACTCTGGAGAGGTGGATGACTGCCATCACAGGGAACAAAGATAACCCCCGTGGAGCCAGGAGGATCCCGCCACTCGACCAGTCATACGAACCAGACAAGGTCTGATCACGTATCTCCGACCGTGATCCTGTTTCCTTCATCCTGTTTTGCTACAATTTGGTCGACAAACTTTTGTCTTGTTTGTTGTCTCCCAGATCACTACCGAGATGTATTCGATGCCCAACGGGCCGCAAGAACAGACCGAAGAGGAGGAAGGGAGCGGGGGTGAAAGTCAGGAGGAGTGGGAATCTGACGGCGAGGAGGGTGAAGAAGATGCCGGCTCTGATGAGGAAGAGGAGGAGGAAGAGGAGGAGGAAGTTGAGCCTCCCCGTACTGAAAGACGATCCAAGCTCGTCCATGACCCTGCCGTCGAGCGCGGCAAGGCGGCAGTGCCTGTTGTGCAGTCGACCAAACGTCCTCGGACAACCTCTCTGACGCCGACTGAGAAAGCGTCGAAGCAACTCCGAGCGGCATCATCAAAACCGACGAAGGCTTTGCCGAAGATGAGGATGGTGATTCCCACTATTTCCGGGTAATGGCATAACTTGTGTTTTCTTGTTTAACATGGATACACTCTCGGTCGACTCGTTCACTGTCCGACTGATTTCTGAAATCACAGTGCTGCTACTTCTGAGACCTCAACCAGACATGAAGATCAAGAAATGGAGGATGCTGTCACTTCCAACCCTGGTATGATCTCTGTAGTTTCGTTTTCGGTCGATAGGATCTTCATTTTTAACTTTGAATCTTTTCTGTAGCTCCACCTAATATCATCATTGATCTCCCTGATGATGACGATGAGGAGCCACTGAGGCACAGGAGGAATAGGAAGACTTCTGCTGGCAAGACTGCTCAGGTTGTATCAGCACCTGAGACGCTGGTTCCGGAGGGGGGCAATGTCACTCGGACTATCGTGTCCTTCGTTGTGCCGCTGACGAGTGCTCGCCCTTCGTCGTCGAGTGCTGATCCGCCTTCCCTTTTCTCCACCAACCACGTCCCAGAGGACCAAGCAGGCGCTGCTAAATAAGCTATACGCCAGGCGGGGGTCATGATGGAGCAGGTGAAGGCGATCCGAGATGCCAGCCAAGCGGCTTATGATGCAAGTTCAGCCCTTCAGAGCAATGCCCAGGTTAGTTGATCACCGCTTGTTCTGTTAGGATACGGTACCTGGAAACTTTTCTTTCTGAAGATCTTAGTATCTGTACACCCACTGGGTGTGTCGATTGGATATCTAGATTGGTGGGGGCACGCTGAGTGCACCCACTGGGTGTAGTCCCCGAGACTATGGTGGACTGCTGGCAGTCGACTATAGTCTTTATACCTTGAACTTTTTCTCTTTACTTTCTCCACTCGATCTGGTCGAATGGAATCATGGAACCAGTGGGGGCACGCTGAGTGCACCCACTTGGTGTAGTCCCCGAGACCGTGGTCGACTGCTGGCAATCGACTATGGTCTGAAGAACATTTTTTTGAAACTGTGGCTAACTGCTGGCAGTTAGCCTTTTCGTCTCTTTTGGTCGACTGATCAACCCAAGCCGATAGAACCAGTGGGGGCACGCTGAGTGCACCCACTGGGTGTAGTCCCCGACACTACAGTTGAATATTTTGATTCGGCTGTAGTCTCAAAAATGCTACGATTTTTTTTCTTAGTCACTCGGAAGTGACCTATCTTTGATGTCTGGCAATTGATCTTTCGCAGAAATCTTGCGAGCTGGTGGCTCATTATACTGAGTTGGAGAACAAGCATATCCAGCTCAAACTTGATCTGAAGCTTGTCCAGGAGAACTTCACGAAGGCGAAGGAGGAGGCAAAAGGTATGTTTGGTGAGAACCTTGACGACTGCCCTTATTTCTTGTCCATTCCTGAGTCTGATCTCACTGTCATTTTGCAGATAAACTAAATGATGCTCTAAAGAAGAAGGACCTTGACCTCGCCGAGGCGCAGAAAGCGGCTTCGGATAAGACGAAACTCGCAGAAGAAAAGTTGTCTTCAATCAGCAAACTTGAAGAGGAGAATACCAATCTGAAAGCTGCTCTCGACGCAGCCAACAAGGAGGTCAGTCGACTGAAGAATGACAAGATAGCCCTGAGCGACAAGGCTAGCGAACTGGCGGGAAAGAAGAATGATCTAGAGGTTTATCTGGGAGGGCTCGCCAAGAAGTTATTCCTCATGCTTGAAGGTAATCCCTTGTATCCGACTGGCTTGTAATGATGGACTTACCACAAAACTGCTGGCTTATCTTTGGGTTGTGTCTACAGAGTTCTGCCAAAACTTTGAGGAAGAGACTGGTCGAGTAGAGACAAGCCTGGATCCCATCAACTCTCCTGTGAAGGATGAAGCCGCCATGAACGTGCTCCGACTGGAGTCTCGTGCTGCTGCTGTGGTCGACTATCTTGCTAGACTGAAGGTTGCAACGTCGCGCATCGACACAACACTCTGGCCGGAGGAAACACTTCAGAATGACCTCGAGTCTCTGATGACTCGACTGAGTGAAGTTCCAAGTCGAGTGCAAGAATGGAAGAAGTCTTCTGCCAGGTGTGGTGCTGATGTTGCTCTATCTTTGGTCCGTGTTCACTGCAACGACGCGCGAGAGGACAAGCTGGCGTCTCTCAAGGTGGCCAATACCAAGAAGTATGACTTCCGATCTTTCATGGAGACCTTCATTGCTCCTGCCACTCGGATTGCAGATGGAATCGACCTGGACGAGTTTGTCGCGCCTTCCAGTCCTCCACGGGAGGAGTAAAAAACTTCTATGCTTGATGCCTTAAATTTGCCTCGGAATGCCGAGTGGTTTTTGTAACCGGTAAACTTTAACAGGCTTGGTGCCTGAGCACTTCTGGATCCGTAGGATGCTATCTGAACTTGGGTTTGCCGTTGAGTATGTTTGCATTCGTCTTCGAACAAACATTGTTCTTCGCTCGGAATATATGCTAGTGCTTGTGATGCACTCTTGCAGGTAGGAATGAAGCACAGATTGCAGTCGACTTGCATCCTTGCGGATCGGGATGGAGTGCACATTGTATTTGTGGCGGAGCTGTGAAGGGGAAGGTAGCAGTCGACTTGCACCTCGTCATCCTTGCAGAGCGGAATGAATCTCATAATTAGGCTAGCACTGGGTTGCAGCTAAGCCCCCAAGTGGGAGGTTTGCTCTCCACTCGGTAGGATTTTCAAAAACTTAGGCGAGCACTGGGCTGCAGCTAAGCCCCCGAGTGGGAGGTTTGCTCTCCACTCGGTAGGATTTTCAAAAACTTAGGCGATCGCTGGGCTACAGCTAAGCCCCCGAGTGGGAGGTTTGCTCTCCACTCGGTAGGATTTTCAAAAACTTAGGCGAGCACTGGGCTGCAGCTAAGCCCCCGAGTGGGAGGTTTGCTCTCCACACGGTAGGATTTTCAAAAACTTAGGCGAGCAC
This sequence comes from Triticum aestivum, assembly GCF_018294505.1. Taxonomy (NCBI): domain Eukaryota; kingdom Viridiplantae; phylum Streptophyta; class Magnoliopsida; order Poales; family Poaceae; genus Triticum; species Triticum aestivum. Next base: position 268,232,290 of record NC_057801.1, read on the forward strand.
TTGGCTGCAGCTAAGCCCCCGAGTGGGAGGTTTGCTCTCCACTCGGTAGGATTTTCAAAAACTTAGGCGAGCACTGGGTTGCAGCTAAGCCCCCGAGTGGGAGGTTTGCTCTCCACTCGGTAGGATTTTCAAAAACTTAGGCGATCACTGGGCTACAGCTAAGCCCCCGAGTGGGAGGTTTGCTCTCCACTCGGTAGGATTTTCAAAAACTTAGGCGAGCACTGGGCTGCAGCTAAGCCCCCGAGTGGGAGGTTTGCTCTCCACTCGGTAGGATTTTCAAAAACTTAGGCGAGCACTTGGCTGCAGCTAAGCCCCCGAGTGGGAGGTTTGCTCTCCACTCGGTAGGATTTTCAAAAACTTAGGCGAGCACTGGGTTGCAGCTAAGCCCCCGAGTGGGAGGTTTGCTCTCCACTCGGTAGGATTTTCAAAAACTTAGGCGAGCACTAGGCTGCAGCTAAGCCCCCGAGTGAGAGGTTTGCTCTCCACTCGGTAGGATTTTCAAAAACTTAGGCGAGCACCGGGCTACAGCTAAGCCCCCGAGTGGGAGGTTTGCTCTCCACTCGGTAGGATTTTTTGTGACTTACCTCCGAAGGAGAAGGTAACAGTCGACCTGCACCTCGTCCTCCTTGCGGGGCGTATATTGTATTTGTGGCGTAGCTCGGAAGGAGAAGGTAGCAGTCGACCTGCGCCTCGTCCTCCTTGCGGAGCGCACATTGTATTTGTGGCGTAGCTCGGAAGGAGAAGGTAGCAGTCGACCTGCACCTCGTCCTCCTTGCAGAGCGCACATTGTATTTGTGGCGTAGCTCGAAAGGAGAAGGTAGCAGTCGACCTGCACCCCGTCCTCCTTGCAGAGCGCACATTGTATTTGTACTTAGGCGAGCACTGGGCTGCAGCTAAGCCCCCGAGTGGGAGGATGGCTCACCACTCGGCAGGATTTTGTTAAACTTAGGCGAGTACGTGGACTGCAGCTAAGCCTCTGAGTGGGAGGCTGGCTCACCACTCGGCAGGATTTTGTTAAACTTAGGCGAGTACTTGGACTGCAGCTAAGCCCCCGAGTGGGAGGCTGGCTCGCCACTCGGTAGGATTTGAAAGTACTTAGGCGAAATAGATTCGTAGCTAAGCGCCCGAGTGGGAGACTGGTTCACCACTCGGCAAGGATTTTTTTACGAACTTAGGCGAAACGGATTTGCAGCTAAGCCACCCACTGGGGGACTGCTCATGTAAACAAAAGTAACAACAATCACTGGGAAAATTATAACACTCTTGTCTTTGATAAAAAAACTACAGAAGTACTTTTATTACATCTCATCCGAGTGAATACTTAAGTATAAAAGGGGCGGAGCAGCTCCGCGTTCCAAGCTCGGGGCTCGTCAATCTGGTGACCGACATTGTAAAGATGGTACACCCCATTGTGGAGGACTTTGGTGACGATGAAGGGACCTTCCCAAGTAGGAGCAAGCTTGTGTGGCTTCTGCTGATCCACTCGGAGAACCAAATCACCTTCTTGGAAGGCTCGACTCTTCACGTTTTTGGCATGGAAGCGACGTAAGTCCTGCTGATAAATGGTCGATCGGATCATGGCCATCTCTCTTTCTTCTTCTAGAAGGTCGACTGCGTCCTGTCGGGCTTGCTCTGCTTCATCTTCAGTGTAGAGTTCGACTCGGGGTGCGTTGTGAAGCAGGTCACTCGGCAAGACTGCTTCAGCTCCGTAGACCAAGAAGAACGGAGTTCTCCCAGTCGACCGATTAGGTGTGGTCCTTAATCCCCAAAGTATTGACGGAAGTTCGTCGACCCATGCACCAGCCGCGTGCTTGAGATCGCGCATCAGTCGGGGTTTCATCCCTTTGAGAATTAAACCATTTGCTCGTTCTGCCTGTCCATTCGACTGGGGGTGAGCGACTGAAGCATAGTCGACTCGTGTGCCCTGAGATGTGCAAAAGGCTCTGAATTCCTCGGAATCAAAGTTTGACCCATTATCAGTGATGATGCTATGTGGAACTCCATATCTGAATATCAACTCCCTGATGAAGCTGACAGCAGTGCCGGCATCAAGATTCTTGATGGGTTTAGCTTCAATCCACTTAGTGAACTTGTCGACTGCCACCAGCACATGGGTGAAGCCGCTTCTGCCTGTTCTCAGTGGTCCAACCATATCCAATCCCCATACAGTGAAAGGCCAGACGAGTGGAATGGTCTTCAAGGCTGAGGTGGGCTTGTGTGACATATTGGAGTAAAATTGACATCCTTCACACTTGTCGACTATCTCCTTTGCCATTTCATTTGCTCTTGGCCAGTAAAATCCCGCTCGGTATGCTTTAGCCACAATGGTCCGAGAGGACGCATGATGGCCACAGGTCCCCGAGTGGATATCGTCAAGGATTATCCGACCTTCTTCTGGCGTTATACATTTCTGACCGACTCCAGTCGCGCTTTCTCTGTACAACTGTCCCTTTATCACGGTAAAGGCTTTGGATCGGCGGACGATCTGTCGAGCCTCTTCTTCATTCTCTGGGAGCTCTTTCCTTAAGATATACGCGATGTACGGCTCTGTCCAGTCGGGAGTGATGACCAACGCTTCCATGATCAGGTCGACCACCGCTGGAACTTCAACTTCAGTCGGATCTGTGACACTTTTTGGCTGCGGAGCTTCTTCGGTAAAAGGATCTTCCTGAACTGATGGAGTATGGATATGTTCCAAAAACACATTACTGGGAATGGCTTCTCTCTTGGAACCTATCGTTGCCAAATCATCAGCTGCTTGATTCTTCAGTCGGGGTATATGATGGAGCTCTAACCCTTCAAATTTCTTCTCAAGCTTTCTTACTGCATTGCAGTAACCAGTCATGGCTGGGCTTCTGACGTCCCACTCCTTCATCACCTGATTGACCACCAAATCTGAGTCACCATAAACCATAAGGCGATGGACCACCAAAGTGCTTCGTATTCTGCCTCATTGTTGGAGGAATCAAAGTGGATCTGGAGCACATATCTGAGCTTATCTCCTCGGGGGGAAACCAATACTACCCCAGCACCGGAACCATTCAACATCTTAGAACCGTCAAAGAACATGGTCCAGTGCTCCGAGTGAACTTGAGTCGGTAGTTGCTGTTCAATCCACTCGGCGATGAAATCTGCTACTGCTTGGGACTTAATGGCTTTCTTTGCCTCAAACTTGATATCAAGGGGAAGGAGTTCAATCGCCCATTTTGCCACTCGACCAGTTGCATCTCTGTTGTGCAGAATCTCTGACAATGGAGCGTCGCTGATGACTGTAATGGAATGATCAGAGAAATAATGAGCAACCTTCTTCGTGGTCATGTAAATCCCATATACAAGCTTCTGATAATGAGGGTATCTTTGCTTCGATGGGGTCAACACTTCGGAAAGATAATATACTGGGCGCTGAACTTTGAAGGCTTTCCCTTCTTCTTCCCGCTCGACCGTAAGTACTGTACTGACGACTTGTCCTGTGGCTGCAATGTAAAGCAACAAAGGCTCTTTGCTGATTGGAGCAGCAAGCACCGGCTGGGTGGAGAGCAGGGCTTTTAGCTCTGCAAATGCTGCATCAGCTTCTGGAGTCCACTCGAACTTGTCTGACTTCTTCATCAGTCGGTAAAGAGGCAATGCCTTTTCACCGAGGCGAGAGATGAATCGACTTAACGCGGCCAAGCATCCAGTAAGCTTCTGGACATCGTGCACACGCACGGGGCGTTTCATTCGGAGTATAGTGCCAACTTTTTCTGGGTTGGCGTCGATTCCTCGTTCGGAAACGAGAAAACCGAGTAACTTTCCGCCAGGAACTCCGAATGTGCACTTTGATGGATTAAGCTTGATATCATACCTCCTGAGATTGGCAAATGTTTCAGCGAGGTCAGTCAACAGGTCGGAACCCTTCCGTGATTTGACCACAATATCATCCATGTATGCTTCCACGTTCCGACTGATTTGAGTGAGTAAACACTTCTGAATCATCCTCATGAACGTGGCTCCGGCATTCTTGAGGCCGAATGGCATGGTGACATAGCAGAAGCACCCGAATGGAGTGATGAAAGCTGTTTTGATCTCGTCGGGTCCATACAGACGGATCTGATGGTAACCGGAATAAGCGTCTAAAAAAGACAGGCGCTCACATCCCGCAGTCGAGTCGACTATTTGGTCGATGCGGGGAAGAGGAAAATGATCTTTTGGGCAGGCCCGATTGATATGTTTGAAATCAATGCACATGCGAAGTGACTTGTCCTTCTTGGGGACCATGACAACATTGGCGAGCCACTCGGAGTGGTAAATTTCTCGGATAAACTCTGCTGCCAGGAGCCGAGCCACCTCCTCGCCAATGGCCTTTCTCTTCTGGACGGCGGACCATCGAAGATGTTCTTTGACAGGTTTCACCTTTGAGTCGACTCGTAGACGATGCTCAGCCAGCCCCCTGGGAACACCCGGCATGTCAGCAGGCTTCCATGCGAAGATGTCCCAGTTCTCACGGAGGAACTGGATGAGCGCTTCTTCCTATTTAGAGTCGAGTGTTGTGGAGATATGAGTCGGAGCAGCACTGGGGTCGGTCGGGTGAATGTGAACGGGCTTCGTCTCACCAGACGACTGGAACGCTGACTCTGTGGCGGGCTTCTTGGCCCGCAATAAATCACTCGGATCTGCATTTTTCTGGTATTCCTGCAGCTCCACCACTGTTATCTGAGCATCGGCAATCTTTGAGCCCTTCTGAAAGCACTCTTCTGCCTTTTTCCGATTGCCAGTGATGGTGATCACACCCTTGGGACCAGGCATCTTCAATTTGAGGTACACGTAACATGGTCGAGCCATGAATCGTGCATAAGCTGGCCTGCCTAAAATAGCGTGATAAGCACTCTGGAAATCCACAACTTCAAATGTTAACTTTTCTTTGCGGAAATGCTTTGAATCGCCGAAAACCACATCAAGCGCAATTTGGCCGAGTGACCCAGCCTTCTTCCCAGGAATGACTCCATGGAAACTCATGTTGCTAGAACTGAGTCTGGACATCGGAATGCCCATTCCCTTCAGCGTCTCCGCATACAATATATTCAGGCCGCTGCCACCATCCATCAGAACCTTAGTCAGTCGAGTGCCTTCGACGACTGGGTCGACCACCAAAGCTTGCCTCCCAGGGGTGGCTATGTGTGTCAGATGGTCAGACTGGTCGAACGTGATGGCGGTCTGAGACCATTTCAGATAACTGGGTGTCGCCGGAGCAACCATATTCACCTCACGGTTGATAACTTTCAATCGACTTTTGCTCTCAACATCAGCAAAAATCATCAGGGTGGAATTGACATGGGGGTATCCTCCATCACTGTCCTCTTTGTCCTCAACCTTGTCCGACTCCTTTTCCTTATCCTTGGGTTGTTTCCCCTGAAACTGCTGGATTAAGAGTCGGCACTGGCGAGTGGTATGTTTCGGGTAAATGAAGTTACCCTCCTCGTCTTTCTTCGTGTGGATGTGGCATGGCAAATCCATCACGTCGTTTCCTTCCTTGTCCTTCACCTTCTTGGGGTTCCAAGATCCTTTGGGCTTCCCTTTAAACTTGCCCTGAGTCACGGCCAAGGCTTCTCCAGGAGCAGCTGGCTCGGCTTTCCGCTTCTGCTTCCGACTGGAGTTCCCTCCTCCGGTTTCATGAGCAGTCGGCTTGTACTTGCCACTCCGGAGCCGATCCTCTTCTTCACCATTGGCATATTTGGTGGCAATCTCCATCATTCGACTCAGAGTCATGTCTCCGGTCCGACCGAACTTCAAACTTAACTCCCTGTTCTTGACGCCTTCCTTGAAGGCACAGACTGCTTGGTGATTAGATACATTCTCCACCATGTGATGCAATGTGATCCACCTCTGGATGTAATCCCTCAGGGTCTCATTCGACTTTTGCACGCAAACCTGCAGCTCTGTCAACCCTGCTGGTCGCTTGCAAGTTCCTTCAAATGTCCTGACAAACACTCGGGCAAGATCTTCGCAAGTGTAAATGCTGCTAAGCGCCAACTGATTCAGCCACGCTCTGGTTGAGCCCTCCAACATAAGAGGTAGGTGTTTCATGGCCACCTCATCATTGCTGCCGCCAATCTGAACAACCACTCGGTAGTCCTCAAGCCAAGTATCGGGCTTGGACTCACCAGTGAACTTACTAACTCCAGTCGCCAACCTGAAGTTGGGAGGAATCACCGTGGCCCTGATGGCTCTGCTAAAACACTCTGGTCCTGAGACATGAACTCTGCTTCTGGTGGGCACATCTCTGTCATGGCCTTCTCGGTGAGCTCTATTCCGGTCGACCAAACCCTGAACGATAATGGATCTCGCATCAAAGCCTGATTCTCTGGGGTCGACTGGAACCCTTCACCCAACACTGTGCTGGTGTCTGTCATCTTGCTGTCGAGGGGCGTACAACCCACCCCTTGGGGGAGGAGTGGGCACTCGACGCCGATCATCATGATCGAATCGGTCATCATACTGATCACACCAACCTCCACGTCCCTCATGCCGCGGGGGCGATCTTGGGCTATGGGCCGACTGGACTGTATTCGCAGCGACGGATCTGCAGTGAATCCTATTACACGACTGCGATACAGCTGAATTTTGATCTCCGGCTGCCCGGAGTAAATCTCTGATCTGCATCAAGCCTCTGCCAGCCTCTGACTGAGAGGGCTGAATCGACTCTGCTATACGGGCTGCAGCTGCTAGATTCTGAATCGGAGTTTGATATACCTGAGTCGATGGTGGAAAGAGCTGACGTTGACTGGAGTCTGGTACTCGTTGCTGCGCATGCTCGTCGAGTGCTCGTTGGAGGTTCTCCAGTCGAGTGCACTCAGCCAAGTTGGCCAAACGCGCGTCCTCTAGGGCGCGAGCCTCGGGGGTTTCTCCTACGATAGGAGTATGCAGAGCATCCATGTTCCGGCGGCGAAGATCTTCCCTTTGCAGCGAAGAGAGTGGCTCTGGTTGATACTCCTCGTGGACCTGCGCTGGGTCGCCTCCGCCGTCCCCTCCGTCGGTGCGAGGGAAGCCGGGAGGACTAGCGGTCCATTGACCATCAGGACCTCCGCCGCTGGATCATTGCTGTCGCACTCGGATGTAGTCTCTACGGAGCTAGTCAACAGATCGAACAGGCCGTAGAGAGATTCGTCGGGCTCGATCGCCGCAACTTGGGGGTGGCCGACTGGCGGGCCGCTGCATGCCTCACCCACCGCTGAAGCCTCGACCGACCGGAGTGCTTGCGCTAGTGGGAGACAGGGAGGGAGGACGACGCAGGGGTCGACCGATACGGGGCCGACGGTTGTCGCAGCAGGACACCGCGGACACATGCGCGAAAGTGTGTCGCCCCGCGGACTGGAAGCACGTTGATGTCGAGTGGAGCCTCCTGGAGCCAAGCCGAGTCGTCGGCAATGAACGTGAGCGCGCCGAGACGGATCTCGCGGCCCTCAACCAAAACTCCGCCAGAAACCATGATGAAGGTGATCGGAACAATCGCAACTTCTCCAATAAGTCGCTAAGACACCTGCCCCACGGTGGGCGCCAACTGTCGTGGTTCTAAGCCTGACAGTAGAATAGGGGGGTAGGTATGGAGAGGCAAGATCCTAGCTATGGAGTAGTTGTATACGCAAGGGATTTACGAGTTCAGGCCCTTCTCGGAGGAAGTAACAGCCCTACGTCTCGGAGCCCGGAGGCGGTCGACTGGATTATATGCGTATGAGTTACAGGGGTGCGAACCCTTTACACTGAGGAGGGGGTGGCTTATATAGAGTCTGCCAGACCCCTCCGGCCCTCAGTTATGCAGGGTTTAAAGTACATTAAGGCCCAAGGTTACTGGTAATGCCCTACATAAAGTGCTATCATGACCATAAAGACTACTTAATAACAGACCGTTTGGGTGCAGAGTGACTCTTGATCTCCTGGTGGTCGAGTGAGGCTTCATGGTCGAGTGTCTTCGAGTCCGTCGAGTGGAATCCTTCCAGGTCGACTGAAAGGTAGTTTCTTCTAAAGATGTCCTGGGGAGGGTACCTTGGACAGGTCCATGACCCTACCTAGGTACATGGCTTCATCAGGAATCTTCTTTCCATCTTCGCCGTCGCCCTTACCTTCTCCCTTGCTGTGAATTAACCCCGGGAGTTTCTTCTGAAAGCCCCCAGGAGGGGTTAAGTGTTTCCAAACCTAGAGAGGTCAGTGGCCGGCCGTGACTGGCAGAGCGGGTACGTCATGACCTTTACGCCGCTTTGTATTTTCCTGCGGCGGGGTTCAAGGCCCCGGGGCCCCCCCACAAAGGGAGGCGCGCCGTGGTTGCGCGCCCTCCTCAACCACGCTTCTCCTCGCTGGACATGCTCCCCGAGTTTGTGGTGTGGTCGGAGAGGCCTGCCGGCACCTCACTCCGGCTTTTGCGCTTCTTCTCTGGCAAGCTGCCATCCTCAGGGCTTGACGGCCTCTGGCTGCAGGCTAACAGCTGTTGCAGCAGGGCCTCGTGGGTGGGGGCTGAGGTCGGCGCCACGAGCAACATGGTCCTGACCCATGTCTAGCAGACGTTCGCTCGCGCATGAGGCCTGAGCGGGAGGTGCACCCTCCAGTTCAAGTACGATGGACCAGCGACCCTCTTCGTGAGGGTGTTCAGGGAGGACGGCCACCGCATGGGGTGCTGCCCAGAAGACGGCAGCGACGATGAGCTCGGCCTTGACATCGGCTGCGCCGGTGTCGAGGGTGAACTTGGCCTTGGCGACGTCCACTCCTCCTCCCGCAGCGGCAGCTCTTCCTCGGATGAGAGCTCGAGCAGCGGTGGCTACGACCAGCCTCCACGCCGTCGAGCTCGGATCAAGGGTGGCGGTGGGTCGTCTCGCCGCCACGCCCCGGTGAAGCTGGAGGGAAGCCCGACCTGAACTCGGGGCCGCCGAACTTGGACTCGAGACCTGCCACGGCCTCGGGCCACTTACGAGTGAACTGGTGGAGCGTCGGGGCACCTTGAGGTGCTGCTTGAAGATGCGGCGCTGGCGCTGGATCTGCACGCCCTTGGGCCACTTATGTTTAACCTTTCCTTTGTTCTGCAATTCGAAAAAAGTAGGGTGCCCCGCTGGGATGTGTAATGAACTATGGCAGTTATGCCCTTTTATGCAATGCTTATTATCTTAATGTTGTGCCATGATGTCTGTGCCCTGGGTAGGCAAGGGTAGGATAACTTAGCTTGACGTGTTTGCGGTGGCTTCCCACCTCATGAGGGTGAGGCCCTTGGCGTCTGGCGAAGCCCCCATTCCTGGTGACTTGGGAGGCTCTTAAGGCCTCGGGAGGTGTTGTAGATCCGCTGTAGAGCTGTTTAGAGAGAAAATAGAAAGCCTGTCTAGCACCTCATTCCTCTTTGCGCGAGCCTCCTGTCATAGGTTACCTGTGACTTAATGCACTGCGTCGCGCTGCCCAAGGGGCACGGACATGAGGGGGTGTTGGTGCCCGTGAGCTTGATCGAGTGCTCCTCGCGAGGATAAAGTCGAAGCACTGGGGCAATGGGGTTCGGCGAGGTGTGCACGTGCGAGGGAGGGCCCATGCGCACACACCTGCCTAGCCCCCACATGCAAGGCGCGCGAGGAAGAGCGATGGGCAACCGCCACACCTTCCACTACAAAAAAAGACACATCCGTGACATTTTGGGTCGAACGAAATTTTGTTCTGTCATACATATGACACTTCTATGACGATAATTGTGACAAAACCCGGTATGATCATAGATGTGGCGGGATCCAACTTCTATGACAAAAAATCATGACAGAAAATGGGCTTTTCATCCTGGGCGGGCCGGAGACGCAGCTGCATGACATTCTTTGGGCCGTCCATGACGGAAAAAACCGTGGTAGATGCGAGGGGGAGGAAAATTTCGGGAGTTCCCGGTTTATGGTGGGAGGTTGGGGCGCCGAGCGATGCGCGTTTCTCTCGTACACGTACGCGCGTGTGTGCGAGGCATTGGCTCTAACTGAACCCGAGCGAGGCGTTGGGCTCTAACTGAACCCGAGCGATTGCACTGCAGGCTACGCATTACTGAACCCGAGCAATCATTGATGGCTGTTAACTGAACCCGATCGAGCGATTCCTTCGCTACTGCTGCTAACTGAAGCCGATCGATTAGATGAACAGTGAGCGTTGCGGGGGGGGGGGGGTTGGATGAACAGTGAGCGGTGGCGTTGCCTCTGGAGGGCTGGATGAACAGTAGACAGTGGAGGGGCGGCCGTGGAGGGGTGGTTGAACATGGCCTCGTGGTGTGGAGGGCTGGATGAATAGTAGACGGTGGAGGGGTGGTTGAACAGTAGCCGGTGGAGTAGCGCGCAGTGGAGGCTGGATGAACAGGAGCCCGTGGAGGCTGGAGGAGGTTGACGGTAGCCCGTGGTGGCTGGAGGAGGTCGACGGTGGAGATGAACAGTATCCCGTGGAGTCCCGTTTTGCGGTAAGCCACACCCCTCCCGATGAACAAGACCCCTGTTTCGACCGTAGCGCTCCAACACAAGTCCGTTTCCTCCGTTTTGTGGTATGCCACACCCTTCCCGATGAACAGGACCCCCGTTTCGACCGTAGGAGGTCCGTTTCATCCGTTTTGCGGTACGCCACACCCCTCCCGATCAACATGACCCCCGTTTCGACTGTAAGAGGTCCGTTTCCTCCGTTTTGCGGTACGCCACACCCCTCCCGATCAACAGGACCCCGTTCCGAACGTAGGAGGTCCGCTTCCTCCGTTATGCGGTATGCCAGGCCTCGTTTCCATCGCTTGTTCCATCCAAGCCCTCCCGATGAACACGACCACGCATTCCATTCCGACCCAGCCAGTTGGCTCCCACGCGTTCCGTTGCCTCCCGATGAACACGACACATTCCGTTGCCTCCCCATGAACACGACGCATTTCGTTGCCTCCCCATGAACACGATGCATTCCGTTGCCTCCCCATGAACACGACAACAACGCTGTTTATCTATTCCGACCCAGCCAGGTACACAAGCCCTGGCCGTACATATGCGCGAGTAGGCGTTCGAGACCCCGCCCGTATGTACATACGTGGCCGTATTTTCTTTCTTGCACCCTGGCCGTTGTATGTACGTGTACATGCTACGTGCGCGCCTCTACTACGACACGTGCGCGCCTCTACATCGACCAGTATATATGTACGTACACGTTCGCTACCAGAATGACAACGCTACGTACGCTTCGACCAGGTGGGTCCCGACTGTCAGGCACTTCCTTGCGTACAAATATGTAGCTGGTGGGTCCCAGCAGTCAGGGGGGCTGAGGGAGTCCTGGACTAGGGGGTGTCCGGACAGCCGGACTATCATCGTCCGCCGGACTCCAAGACTACGAAGATACAAGATTGAAGACTCCGTCCCGTGTCCGGATGGGACTTTCCTTGGCGTGGAAGACAAGCTTGGCAATATGGATATGTAGATCTCCTACCATTGTAACCGACTCTGTGTAACCCTAGCCTCCTCCGGTGTCTATATAAACCGGAGGGCTTTAGTCCGTAGGACACAACATACATTACAACAATCATACCATAGGCTAGCTTTAGGGTTTAGCCTCCTTGATCTCGTGGTAGATCCACTCTTGTACTACCCATATCATCAATATTAATCAAGCAGGACGTAGGGTTTTACCTCCATCGAGAGGGCCCGAACCTGGGTAAAACATCGTGTCCCTCGTCTCCTGTTACCATCCGCCTAGACGCACAGTTCGGGACCCCCTACCCGAGATCCGCCGGTTTTGACACCGACATTGGTGCTTTCATTGAGAGTTCCTCTGTGCCGTCACCGATAGGCCCGATGGCATCTTCAACCAACAACTCTGTCCAGGGTGAGACTTTTCTCCCCGGACAAATCTTCGTATTCGGCGGCTTCGCACTGCGGGCCAATTCGCTTGGCCATCTGGAGCAGATCGAAAGCTATGCCCCTGGCCGTCAGGTCAGATTCGGAAGTCTAAACTTCACGGCCAACGTCCGCGGAGACTTGATCTTCGACGGGCTCAAGCCACAGCCAAGCGAGCCGCACTGTTACGATGGGCATGATCTAGCTCTGCCGTCGGACAGTGCCTTGGTGGCCGCACACGAATCCGCTTCGGCCATTAGTCCGGAGCCGATCGCCCAGACCGAGGATCGGTGGATGGACACCGACTTGGGGGATTCAACTTCCACGGCGATGGAGCCGAACGCTAATCTTGTCCCCCGCAAAACTCGTGATTCCGAGGTTCCGGACTCCATGCCGGACTCCGAACCTCCCGCGCCCCTACCAATTGATTCGGATTGGGCGCCGGTTATGGAATTCACCGCCGCGGACATCTTCCAACACTCGCCCTTTGGCGACATCCTAAATTCGCTAAAGCATCTCTCGTTATCGAGAGAGTCCTGGCCGGACTATGGCCAGGATGGTTGGGGTACGGACGACGAAGAAATTTAGAGCCCACCCACCACCCACTTTGTAGCCACTGTCGACGATTTAACCGACATGCTAGACTACGACTCCGACGACATCGACGCTATGGACGACGATGCCGGAGACGAACAGGAACCAGCGCCTACAGGGCACTGTAAGACCACCTCGTCATATGACATATACATGGTGGACACCCCAAAAGACGGGGACGGCGAAGAAGCAGCGGAGGCAGACTCTTTAAAGAAACAGCCCAAACGCCAGCGTCAGCGGCGCTGCTCTAAATCCCGCCACAACAAGAACGGAGATTCCGGCACAGGAGATAATAATACCCCAGAGAGTGCCGAAGACAATCCCCTCCAGCAAGACTCAGCGCAGGAGGATGCAGAAGCAAGCCCTCACGAGAGGGCGGCAGACGAAGAGGTTGAGGATCATAACTATATGCCTCCCTCCGAAGACGAAGCAAGCCTCAACGATGACGAATTCGTCGTACCTGAGGATCCCGTCGAACAAGAGCGTTTCAAGCGCAGGCTTATCGCCACAGCAAACAGCCTAAAGAAAAGGCAGCAACAGCTTCAAGCTGACCAGGACCTGCTGGCCGATCGATGGACCGAGGTCCTCGCGGCCGAAGAGTATAAACTCGAACGCCCCTCCAAAAGCTACCCAAGACGCAAGCTGCTCCCCTGATTAGAGGAGGAAGCATACATACCTCCATCACCAGCGCACGATACGGCTGACCGACCACCCTGTGGTTGTGATAGAGAGGCATCCAGGCCCCCAGCCAAGACCGTACCCCGGCATCGCTCCAAAAGTACGAAGCCAAGAGGGAACGCGCCGGACTTGCGAGACATATTGGAGGACAAAGCAAGGCAATCCAGATCCATCTACGGATCATGTGGGTGCCCCACGACCCATGACGAATACCGTCGCACCGGATACAATAACCCCGGCCGGGCCGAACACAGCAGACAGCGCTCTCTCGAGCTGCGTCGTGATATTGCTCAATACAGAGGCGCCGCACACCCGCTATGCTTCACTGACGAAGTAATGGATCATCAAATCCCCGAAGGGTTTAAACCCGTAAACATCGAATCCTACGATGGCACAACAGACCCCGCGGTTTGGATCGAAGATTATCTTCTCCACATCCATATGGCCTGCGGCGACGATCTCCATGCCATCAAGTATCTCCCACTCAAGCTTAAAGGACCAGCTCGGCATTGGCTAAACAGCTTGCCCGCAGAGTCAATTGGGTGCTGGGAAGACCTGGAAGCCGCATTCCTCGACAACTTCCAGGGCACGTATGTGCGACCACCAGACGCCGATGACCTAAGCCACATCATTCAACAGCCAGACGAATCGGCCAGACAATTCTGGACACGGTTCTGACAAAGAAAAACCAAATCGTCGACTGTCCGGATGCAGAGCCTTGCAGCCTTCAAGCATAACATCCGCGACGAATGGCTAGCCCGGCACCTGGGACAGGAAAAGCCGAAATCTATGGCAGCCCTCACATCATTAATGACCCACTTCTGCGCGGGAGAGGATAGCTGGCTAGCTCGCAGCAACAATCTCCGTAAAAATTCTGGCAGTCCGGATACTAAGGACAACAACGGCAGGTCACGTCGAAACAAAAACAAACGCCGCATTAACGGCGACGATAAGGAGGATACGGCAGTCAACGCCGGATTCCGAGGCTCTAAACCCGGTCAACGGAAGAAGCCATTCAAAAGAACCACTCCGGGTCCGTCCAATTTGGACCGAATACTCGACCCCTTATGCCAGATACATGGCACCCCTGAAAAACCAGCTAATCACACTAATAGAGATTGCTGGGTGTTCAAACAGGCAGGCAAGTTAATTGCCGAAAACAATGACAAGGGGCTAAACAGCGACGATGAGGAGGAGACCCGACCGCCGAACAATAGAGGACAGAAGGGTTTTCCCCCACAAGTGCGGACGGTGAACATGATTTACGCGACCCATATACCCAAGAGGGAGAGGAAGCGCGCACTAAGGGATGTCTACGCGATGGAGCCAGTCGCCCCAAAGTTCAATCCATGGTCCTCTTGTCTGATCACTTTCGATCGAAGAGACCATCCGACCAGCATACACCATGGCGGATTCGCCGCATTGGTTTTAGACCCAATCGTCGATGGATTTCACCTCACGAGAGTCCTGATGGACGGCGGTAGTAGCCTGAACCTGCTTTATCAGGATACAGTGCGCAAAATGGGCATAGACCCCTCAAGGATTAAACCTACAAAGACAACCTTTAAAGGTGTCATACCAGGTGTGGAAGCCAACTGTACAGGCTCAGTCACACTGGAAGTGGTCTTCGGATCCCCGGACAATTTCCGGAGCGAGGAGTTAATCTTCGACATAGTCCCGTTTCGCAGCGGCTATCACGCTCTGCTCGGACGAACCGCATTTGCAAAATTCAACGCGGTGCCGCATTATGCATACCTCAAGCTCAAGATGCCAGGCCCTCGTGGAGTCATCACGGTCAACGGGAATACGGAACGCTCCCTCCGAACGGAGGAACATACAGCGGCTCTCGCGGCAGAAGTACAGAGCAGCCTCTTAAGGCAATTCTCGAGTCCGGCCGTTAAACGGCCGGATACAGCAAAACACGCCCGAAGCAATACCAACCAAGACCACCTGGCGCGATCAGAGCACGCGTAGCAATGCGGCCCCAACCCCCGCCCGCGCGTGATTGCAAGAATAACCCTCCGCGTACATCATTACGCTTTGGAGGTACCATGGGCGCAGGGGAAGGGGCACGATCGCAACGGACCCAGAGTGCGGTTCGACCACACCAGGGGATCGCAAGTGTGCCCCCACTTTTTTATTATTATTTTCCTTCTTTGTGTACACAGGACTCCGTTAACCAGAGGCCCTGTCTGGCGATGAACCTGCCGAACTCATGATGCAACCGTCAGGGACGAAAGAAGGCTGCGACGAACACTCAGGTGGTCTCAATTACGAGCATTAAATTCGATTATATACACCAAGTCCGCAGCTCACCCCTAGAGGGGGGACATGTTTAATTAGTCCAAATCCCTTGCTTACCGCACTATTTGTATCAGTCCGCACTCATAGCAAACTTTCTTTCATAAATAATGCAGCACCTTTTTGACTGCAATTAATTACCTTTTATATATATATGCTCACTACATGACATCTTGCACCCGTATATTTTGGTACGGCCTAATACGCCAGGGGCTTACGTTCCCCACACTATGGTGTGATAAGTCCGAACACTTCCATAAGTGCGGCACCCCGAACTTATAACATTATATGAATCGGCTCCAAATCATGTCTTGGGTCAATAGTTGGGTTTGCCCGGCTCCCACGTTTTGGTACCTTACGTTCCGTTCTGTCGGCTAAGGTGGCACTGGGAGAACCACTGCGATTGCGCCCCGGTTGAGCCGGGCGAGCGCCTTAGTGGAGAAAGCTAAAACTGACCGGCATGATAAGGCGAGAGACTGGTCGCTGTTCGAGAGGTTTTTTCGGGTCCTTAAAGACTCACGCCGCTTCGAGCGAAGTTCCGGACAATGTCCGATGAAGGCGTGGATAGCGCCCCGGATTCGGTCTTCCGAATACCAGGGGCTTCGCCGAAATTTAAAATTATAGAATTCTATGGCTAAGTGAGAGTGTTCAAGCATTATAAGTCCGGTTGCCTTGTTCGTTGTGTTGAGCGCCTCCCTAGATGGACCCAAAAATGGGAACAAGAGTGCTCAAGTTTATCCCGAACACCCCAGCACTCGTGGCTTGGGGGCTGAAGCCAACGACTTGCCATCTCTCAGATTTTATAAACGGCCGCACAGAAGGTAATATTTTAAATTAAACAAGCGTTGCTCAAGGCGCACATGAACAAAGTTTCAGCGCACAGGATAATACATAGCAAGTTTACTCAAAGATTACATTTCTGGGGCACTCATCCGCAATATCGCGGGCTCCCTTCAGGACAGTTTTATAATACATTTCGGGCGTGCGATACTCCTTGCCCGGTGGCGGTGGGTCCGTGAGAAGCTTCTCCGCATCCAACCTGCCCCAATGCACCTTTGTGCGGGCGAGGGCCCGGCGAGCACCTTCAATACAGGCGGAGCGCTTGATGACCTCCACCCAGGGGCACGCATCCACCAGCCGCCGCACGAGGCCGAAGTAGCTCCCAGGCATGACCTGTTCAGGCCACAGCCGGACTATAAGGCCCTTCATGGCCTCCTCAGCTACCTTGTGGAGTTCGACCAGCTGCTTCAGCTGGTCGCTTGGGGGCACCGGATGGCCGGCCTCAGCGTACTGAGACCAGAAGACCTTCTCCGTCGAGCTCCCCTCCTCGCCACGATAGAATGCGGCGGCATCGGACGCACTACGCGGCAGATCTGCAAACGCCCCTGGAGAGCTCCGAATGCGGGTAAGTGTCAGGTAGTTTACATTAACATGCCTGCTTTGCATGAAAAATGCCTTACCCGCCGCTATCTTCTTTACATCTTCAACCTCCTGAAGGGCCTTATGGGCCTCGGCCTTGGCGGACTTGGCACTTTCGAGAGCCGAGGCAAGCTCGGACTCTCGAGTCTTGGAGTCACGCTCCAAACTCTCATGCTTCTCCATGAGAGCCTGGAGCTCTTGCCGAACTTCCGCCACCCGTGCCTCCTGCTTTTCTCGCTCTGCCCGTTCCGCGGCCGCACTGCGTTCGGCCGCGGACACAGCCTCCTTCAGGGCTGCCACCTCGTTCGTGGCCCCTGCAATACCCATATTATCCTCGTTAACTTTATTGCAACCAAAATCCTTTTCTGTAAGGTAACTATTCAAAGTGGTGTTACTCACCTTCTTTGTCCTCGAGCTGCTTCTTCGCATGGCCGAGCTCTCGCTCGGACCGCTCGAAATCCTGCTTCAGCACATCGACCTCCGCCGTTAGTGCGGCAGAGCTCAGCAGCGCAGCCTGCAAACCCATATTGACATATTTTAAGCAACCCTGCGTATATCTTGTTAGATCCTCAGTCCGGCTTTTCTTTCCGAACACCGAACTGAGCATCAGGGGCTACTGTCTATGCGGTATTACATTACATAACTTTAACTTCTTACCTCAAAGCCTGTTAGAAGGCTGCTGCAGGCTTCGGTCAGCCCGCTCTTGGCGAGCTGAACCTTCTGAATCACCGCACTCATGATAGTGCGGTGTTCTTCCTCGATGGAAGCACCTTTAAGCGCCTCCAACAAGTTATCCGGCGCCTCCGGTTGGACGGAGGTCGCCGGTGTCACGATCTTGCCCTT
The DNA here is from genome assembly GCF_018294505.1 of Triticum aestivum. NCBI lineage: Eukaryota > Viridiplantae > Streptophyta > Magnoliopsida > Poales > Poaceae > Triticum > Triticum aestivum. Next base: position 268,249,953 of record NC_057801.1, read on the forward strand.
CTTTCGAAGGGGCCGCCTGCCGGACTCTGGAACCACTGCGGGTTCCGATGTAGAGTCTGGCACAAAGTCCGGGAGGCAGCCTGACGGTGCCTCCGGAGCCTCCTCCTGATGGGTCCCTCTCTGGGATCCCACCTCGGCGTCCTCGTCGGCGCGGGGGTAGTGGCAGTCGGAAGTGAATCCACATCCGACGGGGCCAATGACCCGCTTAATGAAGCGGGGAGATCATCGTCGGCCGGACTACGGACAGAATGCAGCGTTAGAAGGACACTACGTGACACGAAAGAAATTGCATATCAAGGATCCAGATACTTACGATCTTGCCGGACGCCTGGCCCTTGGAGGCCACTCATCCTCGCCGACGGTGGTGTTGGCGAAACTGTCCGGAGGGATAGTCCTCCCCCTCTTGGACCCTTCGGCCTCCCCTATTGGGGAAGCCTTCCTCTTCTTCTCTCCCTCCTCCGGGAGAGAATCTTCCTCCTCCTCCTCGTCTTCGGGGGAGGAGTCTGCCTCGTCGTCGGACGCCTGATTGCGGGAACTCTTTCGAGTCCCCGCGGCCACCTTCTTGGCCTTCTTCTCCGGCACCACGTGCGGTGCCGGAACCAGCAGCCCTGCTAAACGGGCGTTCTCTGGGTCTTCTGGCATGGGAGCCGGGCTGATGAGCTGCTTGGCCTTCTCCATCCATTCCTGTCAAAGGAAAAGAAGAATTGAAACCCTCTTAGAATCAGTTTGATTACCACAAGTGTCCCGTAACAGGGTTGAATCACTTACCTCGTCAGTCGGATGCTGCGAGCGAAATCCGTGATCTTCCGTCGCGGATGCGGGGGCTTCGGCGCCCTTAAACAGCACCCTCCAGGCGCCTTCGTATGTCGTATCGAAGAGCCCGCTCAGCGCCTGGTGCTGTTCCGGATCGAACTCCCACAGATTGAATGCCCGTTCTTGGCATGGGAGAATCCGGCGGATGAGCATGACTTGGACCACGTCGACGAGCCTGAGCTTATTGCTCACCAGCTTCTGGATGCAGGCTCGGAGTCCCGTCACCTCCTTCGGATTGCCCCACAGCAAGCCCTTCTCTTTCCAGGAGGTGAGCTGCGTGGGGACGCCAGATCTAAACTCGGGGGCCGCCGCCCATGTGGGCTTGCGCGGCTCGGTGATGTAGAACCACCCCGATTGCCACCCCTTGACGGAGTCCACGAAGGCCCCTTCGAGCCAAAGGACGTTGGGCAACTTACCCAACATGGCGCCTCCGCATTCCGCTTGCGTGCCCCTCACAACCTTCGGCTTGACGTTGAAAGTCTTGAGCCACAGGCCGAAGTGGGGCCGGATGCAGAGGAAGGCCTCACACACGACGATAAACACCGAGATGTTGAGGATGAAGTTCGGCGCCAGATCGTGGAAATCCAGGCCGTAGTAAAACATGATCCCCCGGACGAATGGGTGGAGTGGAAAGCCCAGTCCGCGGAGGAAGTGGGGAAGGAAGACGACTCTCTCATGGGGCCCAGGGGTAGGGATGAGCTGCCCCTCGTCGGGCAGCCGATGCGCGATATCGCCGGAAAGGTATCCGGCGCTGCGCAGCTTGGTGATGTGCTCCTCCTTAACGGTGGAGGCCAACCATTTGCCTCCCGCTCCGGACATATTCGGAGAAGGTCGAGGCGAGATGCGCGAGCTTGGGCGTTGGAGCTTGAGTGCGCGGAGATGGATAAGCAAAGGAGGAAGAAGGCGTAGGTGAGAAGGTAAATCCTTATCCCTTATATATAGGCGGACGAAACTGTGCGTCCCCCACCGGCCTGGTAAAACTCGCTTATCTCCCAAGCACCACCATCAATGGCGCGGTTGGGTTACCCACGTCCGTATTGATGAGAATCCCGGAATAAGGGGAACACGATCTCTGCTTCGACAAGACGTGCCAAGGAAACCGCTTCGCTAAACGTGCTGAGGTGGTATAAGTAAAAAACGATTCAAACAGTGGCTTGGTAGCGGTGTGATGTCACGCCGCATAATACGTCAGCAGATTGGACTGGTGTACATTTTATTCTCTCTACGGTGGAATGTGGAATTTATTTTGCAGAGCCGGACACTATCCTGGTGTTCATGATCTTCTTTGGGTTATTCAAGGGAGGAACCCGCCTTGCAATGCCGGACATTTTGCGCGCCGGACTTATCGTCATTGAAGCCTGGTTCAGGGGCTACTGAGGGAGTCCTGGACTAGGGGGTGTCCGGACAGCCGGACTATCATCGTCCGCCGGACTCCAAGACTACGAAGATACAAGATTGAAGACTCCGTCCCGTGTCCGGATGGGACTTTCCTTGGCGTGGAAGACAAGCTTGGCCATACGGATATGTAGATCTCCTACCATTGTAACCGACTCTGTGTAACCCTAGCCTCCTCCGGTGTCTATATAAACCGGAGGGCTTTAGTCCGTAGGACACAACATACATTACAACAATCATACCATAGGCTAGCTTTAGGGTTTAGCCTCCTTGATCTCGTGGTAGATCCACTCTTGTACTACCCATATCATCAATATTAATCAAGCAGGACGTAGGGTTTTACCTCCATCGAGAGGGCCCGAACCTGGGTAAAACATCGTGTCCCTCATCTCCTGTTACCATCCGCCTAGACGCACAGTTCGGACCCCCTACCCGAGATCCGCCGATTTTGACACCGACAGGGGCGAATCGTTTTTTTTGCCCAGACGCACTTCCTTGCGTGCGAAGATGTAGCTGGTGGGTCCCAGCAGTCAGGGGGGCGAATCGTTTTTTTCAGACGCACTTCCTTGCGTGCGAAGATGTAGCTGGTGGGTCCCAGCAGACAGGGGGAAGTGTTTTTTTTTGCGAAATATGGTGGCCCGTCCGGTGGGTCCCCGCTGTCAGGTGGAGGAATAATTATTTTGCGCGTAATAAGGAGGCACTTCCTTGCTGCGGCCGTGGACCCAGCTGTAAGCCTCTCCATGTACAGTCCACGTCCGATGGAAGCCATTCCTTGACCACGTTGACCACGCCGCGCCGAGAGCACCAGGGTGGTGGATGACGGCGAGGCCTAGGAAGGGGACGACGCGGAGCCGGGGAAGACGCGGCAGTGGATGCCCACGAATAGAGGAGTATGAGGGTTAACTCGTTCGGCTGCGGTGTGAGGCTGCCGTCGCCGCAGAATAACAGGGGGTGTGGGTGCATAGAGGGATGGCCTGGCCAGCGGTGGGAGTAGTAGGGGGCGGTGAGGCCTCCGCGGTATCACAGCCGGCCACGGGCGGCAGGAGTAGGCAGCACGACCGGCGCTGCTTTGGGTGGCTGGATCAAGAAGACTAGAGGTTGAAGAAGCACTACGGCCATTGGATGGACATCGTACGGTCACTGGAGCTAGAATCGTTCATATATTGACTAAAGTTGACAAAGGCCTCCGTCCCAGTCAACTTAGTAGGCCCACAAGTCAGCCTCCCACCAAGGTGGGTCCCAGCTAGCAGGGGGTATTCATTTTTTTGTGCATAATAAGGAGGCACTTCCGGTGGGTCCGAGCTGACAGCGGGGGGAACGTTTTTTCGCGAAATACGGTGGCCCGTCCTGTGGGTCCCAGCAGTCAGGGGGAAACATTTTTTTCGCGAAATACTGGTGGCCCGTCCGGTGGGTCCCTGCTGTTAGGTGGAGGAATAATTATTTTTCATGTAATAAGGAGGCACTTCCTTGCGGCAGCCGTGGACCCAGCTCTCAGCCTCTCCATGTACAGTACTCTTCCGATGGAAGTCGGTCGTTGACCACATTGACCACGCCGCGCCGAGAGCACCACGGTGGTGGACGACAGCGAGGCCTAGGAAGGGGACGACATGGAGCTGGGGAAGACGCGGCAGCGAAAGCCCGCGCGGAGAGGAGTACGAGGGTTCACCGGTTCGGCTGCGGTGTGAGGCTGCCGTCGCCGCAGAATAACATGGGGTGTGGGTGAGTAGAGGGATGGCCTGGCCAGCGATGGGAGAAGTAGGGGGCGCTGAGGCCTGCGCGGCAGCACAGCCGGCCACGGGAGGCGGGAGCAGGCGGTCCCGCCGGTGCTGCTTTGGCGGCTGGAGCAAGAAGATCAGAGATTGAAGAAACACGACGGCCGTTGGATTGACATCCAACGGTTACGTCTGCTAGAATCATTTGTTGACGTATATAATAACTAAAAAAATCTTGCATAGGCATCAACTAAACAGGCCCACAAGTCAGACCACTCCCTCTTTTTTTAATAATTTATATATAGCTCATGGCAACTTCTTATGCAATTTATTGCAGTCGTTTTTTTGATTGGCCAGGGCCAATTTCGCATATTTCTGTGGGTTCCAAACTATTTTTAATACCGAAATGTCGAGCCAGATTTAAAGTACTTTGAAGATATATTTAAATTAGGTTAATGCCCAGTGCAATAGGAATCTGAAAATGTGAAAAAAAATCAGAAATTATAAAGTAATTACCAATTTGTCATCTGTTTTTATATTTACAACCCATTTCATATTACTTTCAAGATTTGCAGGCGTCTTGGAAGATTTGCAGCCCATCAAGGCGTAGAAAAATAAGTAGGCCTGGATTGGGTATTCTTCAGAAAAAATAAACTGGGCTCATTTTCACAAAAAAAATAGCTGGGCTGGTCACATGGTGAACATAAAATATAAGCCTGGGCTAGACGGGCCACAGCCCAGTTCAAACCCTGCTCTGTCTCAACAATACCAAACAAAAAAAAAATACTGCTCGGGTAGCTACGTCCCAGGTGTCAGCCGATCTTGTGCTGTTCTCTTGTCTATTGGCTATATACGCTCACAATGTCGTGGGTCCCAGATGTCAGGAAAACACCAGGAGGAAGCATTTTATTTTTCCATACGCTGACGTGGTGGGCCCCTACTGTCATCTTCTCCACGTACTTCTGCCGATTCTGTTGTTTGTTGACCATGTTGACAACGCGAGAGGGCGGCGCCGCGGCGAGCGCACCAAAGCGCGCGGAGGACGTCGGCATTAACGATTTAGGAGACGGTGGGGCGGCGATGCGTGCGCTGAGGCGTAGCCAGCCGTGGGTGGCGGAAGCAGGTGGCCCCGCCGGCGCTAGTTTGGTTTTGGCGGCTGGAGGAAGACAGGACTGAAGAAACACGACAGACTGTAAAAGCAGCAGGAGTACTTAACAACCTTAACTGAAACCAGCAGGGGCACTTAACAACCAAAGCTGAAAGCAGTATGAGTACTTATACAGGTTCAACCATACAAAGCACGCCTCGAAAAGTGCTACTTTGCCTACAGTTAACCAAGGGTGAGGCCGCCAAGCCCCAGGACAAGGCCCAAGCGCCACCCCGCGCATCCACAACCTTCTGAAAGCGGCTTCATCTCGCAACATGGTCAATAAACAGGATATTCGCTTTAGAACCATGGAAAAGCATGAACATAATCTTTTGTCCTATTCTCCAAGATGGATGGGCCTTCATTATTTGAGACCACCCATGAATAAGTATCTTTTCACCTCCAAGGGGAATTGAGTAGGTCGACATAAACATCATGTTGTGACCAAGCGCAAGTCCGACCCGACCATGGTCAGGCATCTGTATAGGAACAATAGAACTCGGCAGTTCCTGTTTCAAGAAGATCACAACTGTAAAACTGTGTATAAGCAATAGTTTATGAACAACATATATAACAGGAAACAACTCGTACCATAAGTTTATCGACATAGTTGGACCTGTTCAACGAGTGCAGCAGTGGCACACATATCCCACGTGGCCTTCCACCATTGAAACGCCCCACAAGGACCTCAAGACGATCAATAAAGTGTAGGAACTTGTGGATGTCGATCCAGTCAACTTCAGTGCCATTAGTAACAACCAAGTTATTACAGAGTAACAAACAAGCAGACTGCTTAACTCTTAAAAAACCTACACGTGCCACCAATTATAAGAAAATATTAGTTAGAAGTAGCATCTTCCTGAGAGATTTGTTGCTACTTCTAAAGTTAAATTGTGATTAGTTAGACATAATAGGTGGATTAAGAAGTAATCGAGGCAACAAGCAAGAACCAGATACAAAACTAACATGGATGAACAATTGGAACGACGTCGGGGTGGAAGATCACAGTGAAGATGAGAGCAGGTTCTGCTATTTCCATCAACATTCGTGCGCTAACTTTCAGTCCATAACACTTGAGAAAGTTTATCCAAGTTCGGCCATAAAAAAATCAGCGATCTTCTTGGTTCATGAACCCAACTCAGAAGTAATATCCATGGCTTGTCTTCACTGTGACCATTAAATTAGTGAATTCAGTTATGGCAAGGCCGAGCATCTTGAGTACATGTGTTCTGGCAGAGCAAATAATACACTGCAGGAAAAATAATAAGAGAACACAACATGTTCAAAACAACCCCACCCTCCCGGATAGAAAAGAGGATTCTAGGAACATACTGTGCGCGTTTCAAAATGCTATGTTAGGATGAAAGGAACAAGTGTGGCGTCTCGCCGAGGGCGCAGAAATCTGTAGGGTACTCGGACTTTGGGCACTACAAATGAAACACACTAGATTCAGTAGGAAGAAAAATGCATCAACGGCGGCGGCTGCCATCCTAGGATTACCTGCGACCAAGGGACTTGGATTTATCGGGGATGGATGAAGAATTCGTACCTGGTTCTCCATGAGAAAACCTTATGCAATTGCCGAGCGGGGGTTTTCTCTGAACAAGCAGACGAGGGAGAAGGGGATTCAGGCCCAGTGAAATATTGCCGCTTCGTCCGTCCAGCTTACTGCTAAAGCTGGAAAGGGGGGGTTGTGATTTGACGGCTCATTGGGCATTACTGCGGCGCTACGACCGAGGTGTGTCTACCGTGAAGTTGTGCACTCTAATTTGTGCATATGGCACATGGACCCCGTTGCCGATTGCCCCACATATCAACGAAAGGAAGTAGAAAGACAGGAGTAACTAGTTACACATAAATATATTTTTTGACAGAGAGATACTCCCTCTGTAAAGAAACATACAAATCTTTTATATCACGGGCTCACCTTGCCGAGAAATATACTCCCTCTGCAACGCATGGGCATTATGGGGGTTCAACGTTTTTTATGGGGGTTCAGCTGAGAATATAATACTCAGATAGGCTCACGGTTCTGGACTTTGGGCTGCAGGCCGACCCTGCATGTTTGGGGCCCATGTGTTCTACCTCAGCGCTTTTCATATTGCAAGCGATCGGTACGGCGCTGGTTTTAGATGCTGTCACAAGGCGAATACACAAAATTGAATAAAGCACGACAGCTGTTGGAATGAAATCGAACAACAGTTCCTAACCAGCAATCAGAGTTGCAATTCTATCAACGATATACCATGTGATAAATAATACTGTCGTACTACTTATACACACATGACACTTGTTTCACCATGCCAGATTATTACATCAAAATCTCTCGGAGGATAGATCAGTTCGGCAGTTGCGTGCTGCTACTGAAGAATTTCAAAGTTGATTTGGACCAGCTATCCTTGCCGAGAAAGTTCGATTTTGACATCATCCCCTACCGCAAGATATGGTTTAGATTTGAACCTTGACCATCCTTTAGCATCAATCATCATGCGACCATCCTTTGTAATTACGGTATATTGAGCAGGTTCATTCACACCAAGGCTGCGCATGGTAAGAGAAACTTGGTCGCGGTCGCCCGGATTGTTGAACGACTCCCTCGTTCCTCTCGGAATTCTCTATTTGCAAACAAGAAGACATACCCAAACAGTTAGATCAACACAGTGAATCATGTGAAATAACATGGAAAGAAAAAAGAACGGAGCACTTGGGCGGCCAATGCTTACCAAGAAGGTGGACATGTCGGTTTTTGTAAGGACTTTGGTATATGAAGTGCGAACTGCAGCCCAGTCTGTTGCCGATGCAACTGCACGGGCCAGAGCAGATGCAAGTGCAAGTGTTGGTGCAGGTGCCGAAGCCGCCGCTGCTGCCGGAGATGGTGCTCCTTGTAGAGCTGGTGCCAGTGTCGGACTAGGTGCCGGTGTTGATGCCCGATCCTCCGGTAGATCAGACTAATCTGCTGACGCGGTCGGTGCCCAATCCTCAGCTGGATGAGACTGAGTTGCTGCCGCTGTCAGTGCTAGAGCAACTGCCGGTGCTCGATCTGTGCGAGACAGCGGCGATCGTGTCTGGTCTGCTATGATCAGCTTTCTAACTTGACTAGGATCCGTGATCGTGATCCAGTTTTTTTCTTCATTTCTTTTAAACACGAGAAGGACTAATTGTGGCGTTTTTGTTAAACCAAACTGCAGTTCATCATAGAGATTCAGCTTGTACTAAGACAACAGACTGATCCAATTTTTTCCAGTAATATAAGTGATGGACAGTGCCTTCGTTACCGACACGACATAAGAAGTGAAACCTGCAAAAATAGCCATCGTAGAGCAAACCAAATGGTTTATTCTGTGATGAATGTCACATGGCAAAACCTGCATCGTAAAATTGCAGGAAAAGAAAGAAAACATGACATTAAATCAATAAGATTTAGACAGTAAATCAATAAGATTTACTTGCTGTGACACGAGTGAATCCTTACCAGGAAATCACTATGTTGAAGTACTAAACAGAAGATTGATCGTCCAACTACGCGTGGCATGCAGGGGCCCCAGCCTACTCCCACAAGCAGGACAGTCCAAAGGTCGTGACAAATCGTATGGACCAAACATCCATGGGACTAGAAATCCTGGTGGGTGTGATAAACCCTGCAATGCATATAGATATTGGAGTGTAACCATAATTGATAAACTGTCCTCACAAAAAATATGATCGGAATACTTCAAAATATACAGACTGAATTGAGTGGACGGACATTAACATAGACCGTTCTCAGGACTGACCACACACCAAAAGCGGCAGTACTAATAAACAATACAGGGTTCACAAACACAAATCAAGTACTGAACAATAGTACTTACTACAGACAAGCAAATTTGCACTAACTAAACTCTGCAGACTATTTCTTGCCACCGACCTACGAGATAAACCCCGCATAACTGACTAGGCCATGGACTTCGTGTGAGATGTCTACATGCACCATCACCATCTTGTCAACCTTGGAGAACCTAACAGAGTGGTCTTTCCACTCATAAACATGATGATGAAGACAGGCCACATCAAATTTGTTGGGAAGATTTACAAGAACCACACCCTTCGTAATCGAAGGCACAACCAGGAAATTGTTGTGGTCAAGTACAGCCTCGAGAACACGCCTGACAACAATGCTACAGGAAAACACTAGTTCAGGACTGATATGTCTCCAATGTATCTACTTTTCCAAACACTTTTGCCCTTGTTTTGGACTCTAATTTGCATGATTTGAATGAAACTAACCCGGACTGATGCTGTTTTCAGCAGAACTGCCATAGTGTTGTTTATTGTGTATAAAAAAAGTTCTCGGAATGACCTGAAAATCCACAGAGATAACTTTTGGAAAATATAAAAAATACTGGCGAAAGAATCAAGGCCAGGGGGCCCACACCCTATGCACGAGGGTGGGGGGCGCGACCCCTCCCCCTGGGCACGCCCCCTGTCTCGTGGGCCCCCTGATGCTCCACCGACCTCAAGTCCAACTCTATATATTCCGTTTCACGGAGAAAAAAATCAGAGAGAAAGTTTCATCGCGCGGCGACAAGGATACAACAGCTGGATAGTTCAGTAGTAGAACTCATCATCAGGTCTTCCAGTTCACAAGGCATGACTTTGAGAACTTCATTTCCACCACGAACCTGGTTCTAATTCAAACAGAAACCATATTTTATTACTACCTCCGTTCAGAAATATAAGATGATTTTCGATATTATACTGCATATATGACTACATATACGCACATAAATGAGTGAACAAAGACACTAGAACATATCTTCAAAGTCATGAGAGCAGAGGGATTACATGCAATATCCATAACACAAGTTACTGAGGCAAATATATCCTCTTAAAAGGTAGCATTGATGTTCATAAAGTACTCCCTCCGTCCCAAAATTCTTGTCTTAGATTCGTCTAGATACGGATGTATCAAGTCACATTTTAGTATTAGATACATCCGTATCTAGACAAATCTAAGACAAGAAATTTGGGACAGAGGGACTAGTTGAAAGTAATCTATAAGAAATCAGTGTCAACCTCTTGCATGTTTTGGTCAAGAGGAATTTAGAACTGTCATTTGGCACACTAAAATCACATGCAAGATCACCCAGAAAGTTGTACTACCAGTACTAGTACTGCGTGTTAGATGAAAAAACAAGATCAAGATCGAGAAAAAGATCATCAACAAGAGACATTACCTGGACTTGCTTAATGAGGGATCCCGGAGAGGGGGGCTTGGACAGGGCGATGGCTTTGAGCTTGTCTGCTGTAGTCTCGGCGGGGTGCTTGCGCTTCTTTGTACCATGAGCCTCGACGGTTTTGGCCAGAGCCATAGACATCACGTCGGCCGGTGCTCCGGCGTCCATCCAAGAGAGGAAGCTGAGAGAGAAGAGTGAAAGGAGGAATGAGATGAGGGAGAAGCAAAGCGAGTGGGGGTTTTCTTCAAGAGAGGAAGCTGAGAGAGAAGAGTGAAATGATGGTTGCTTCGTCCGTCCAACTTACTGCTGGAAAGGAGGGGGTTTTGTGATTTGACGGCTCATTGGGCATTACTGCGGCGGTTTGATCGGGGCAGTCTACCGTCACTCTACTACGGAGTAATTTACTGCATGGCTGGTGGACCCAGGTGCTGGTTGTCCCACACGTCGGCGAAAGTGAGTAATTTAGTGCATGGTTGGAGGAGGATCCATACGGTAGAGCGTGTCCACTATTTTTCATTCTGAAGAAAAAATGATTACAGCAAGCGTTTCCACTCTTACGACGGAGGAGTGCGAAACACGACAACCACTTGAACATACATAGTGCTCCTACTACTAGGCATGTGCAGTGGTTCATACATCAGTACTACACAATCTTGTTGCTAGTGCAGTAAGATATGACGATAACAAATGATGTTGTGCACATGTCAACTACTCTTATACGTAACATAGTACCGCTTTTTCGACTGTCCGGTCGAGAATGAACGGTGAGATCAATGTTAACAGAACTAGGTCCACAGCGCATGGAGAGTACGGTGCTACAGTACTCCATGAAACATGAACCATATGAAGCACGAATAGTGTTAGACAAGTTGTATGAAGGGTGCACGGGATGGGAGCAAAAGTTCCCTTCTCGACCCACTTTTGGGGGTTTTGCAGAGTGCATGAAGGGTGCATGAGTCCACACTAGTAGGTTGACAAAAATACACAAAGAGGAAACAACCATATTGAGATGAGAATGCAACCAAACACACCCACATGCTTTGTGCTACAGTGACTAATCTACACCGTCTGAGTTTGATCCAACGGTCATGTTGCGCCGAGACATGGACATGCCCATGCAGAGGGCGCCTAAACACCACCAAATTCCCTCTGCTTCTCGAGGCGCACGACGTTGGTGATGCAGGGTGCAACCGCCCGCAGAGCCCGCTCCCGATCGACGGGAGCCAGCTCGTCAAACACGGTGTCCAATGGCATGAATGGATTCCGGTGACGGAGCCCTGAAAGGATTCGCCCGGCAACGGCGATGGCAGCCCGCAACCCCTCCTTGTCCAGCTCAGCCCCCACCATCGCGCGGAGACGGCTCAGCTCCTCGGAGATATAGGTGAAGAAGGAGACCAGGTCAGGAAGCCGCAACTCGTTGAAGTCGACCGGGTGGTCGAACGGGTTTAGCCCGACGGCCGGCATCATCGCGCTGGCACGACGGTAGGCATCGCGCAGCCGCAACACGTGTGTGGCAAGTGGCAACTTGGTTCACCAAGTGGCTGAGGCAATCCTGGACCTCGTCACGATCTTCCCGCTCGCGCTCCAGCCGGCTCCCCTGACGGCCTATCGTATCTCCCGCTTTCTGCAGCAACGTCGCCGACGCCTCAAGCATCTTTGTGGTGGACGCCTGCCGCTTTTGAAGCTCCGTGAACTCCCGCACATAACGGAGGAGCACGGCACTCCTCTCCTCCTTGAGCTCACAGAGCTCCACGTCCTTGGCCCTGAGCTCCGCATCCTTCGCATAGAGCTCCTGTGTTAGGCGCCTCACCTTGGACTCTGTGATCTGCTACGCCGCCATGGCACCAAGTAGAAGCAATGGGGAGAGGAAGCAAAGGGAGCGAAACGGCTAAAAGGTAATGCAATCTACGGGAAGGCGGAGGGAGCGGGGAATCTTTTGGTTTCCACCACGGTAAAACACCAATCGACGACTTCTCACATCAGGGAGCAGTGGGTTTTTACAGGCGGAGTCATCGTGACTAATTGCTGCCGCGCCTGCTCCCATCAATCAAAAAATTAAAAATCCTACCGCGCCTGCTCCTGTCAATTAAAAAATTAAAAATCCTGCCGCACCCAAACACCATAGCAACGCCGCGATGGATATTTAAATTTACATGCCGGCAAGTAGATAAAAAAGGGGTGAAAAAACAAATGTGGCGGCGGCCTAGCTAATCGGTCGAACTAGCCCAACTAGCTAGCCACCATGCTTCATTGATGTACTCGGTGGGAAAGGTGGTCTTTCGTGATTTGATGAGTCATTTACTTGCTTCGGCGCTACGACTGAGGAGGACCCAGAAAACGCGCGGTAGGGCGTCCCACGCCAGGAAGAATATGTCACAGCCCCAGATCAGCCCTTGTCTGTTTTTGCTTTAGCATCCATGCAACATGTTTAAATTTTATGAAATTTGAAATGGGGATGACCAAGCCCTAGCACCAAAGCATTTGCAAATAGGTTCAACTTCAAAATATTTTCAAAAAACCCAAATTGGTTTGCAAAAATGTTCATGATTACTGGAAAAGGGTGAAAACCATATCCAGAGATGATGGATATTTTTGCAAGACATTTTTGGATTTTTGATTAAACCATATTGTATTTGAATTGGGGCATTTAAATACTGTTAATATTTTTAAATGCTCCAACAATTCTGAAAATAGTTGAGGGCCTCTGTAATAATTCAGTTAATGTCCACAATTATTCTCAGGATTTATAAAAAATGATTTAGTGGCTAAAACTAAATCAAAACAAACTACAGAAAATAGAAAACATAATTAAATAGAAATAAAAGAGAGAGAGAGAGAAGGAAGTTACCTGGCGCCCACTTACCTGGCCCAGCACGGCCCAGCCCATCTCCACTCCCCCTGTCGTCTTCCTCCTCGCCAGAAGGACCGAGGCGTGGCGTGCGCCCGAGAGGCCTCGGCCACCTCCTGCTTCCCCTGGCCACCTCCTGCTTCCTCTCGTCGCCCTGGACCCCGTCCGCGACGCCACGCACCCTCCCAGGCCTCGCACTCTCCCCGTGCCTTCTCCCCCCCTTCTCTGGCTCCCTCTCTCTTCCACCGAGCGGAGCCCCGTCGCCACCGACGCCGTTCGCCGCGGCCACAACCACCGCCTCGCCTCCCCGACGCCTCCCAAAGCTCCGCCGGTCCTCCCTCTTCCTCCTCACCAAGACGGAAGGCGCCGGAAGCCCTGGATGGGGCCAGCTTCACCGTTCCCCTCCTCGGCCACCGCGGATCGCCGCCGTCAAATCCGTCCCCGTCCGGCCTCCCTCAAGCTCGCCGTCCACCTCAGGGTCTACGTGAGCTCTCCGTCCGTTTCCCCCTCTCTGTTTCGTCGTTCGCGCGCCGTAGCTAGGTTATCCACCAAGACTGAAACCCCATCGCCGCCGGCCATGGCGCCGCCGTGGCCAGGGCCACCGCAGCCCGCGCCTGAGCACGTCACCGTGCTCGGTGAACCTCCAGGAGCACGTAGCCCTCCTCGTTTTCTCCTCTAGTGCGCCATAGCTTCGCCACCGTTCGCGCCCGAACTCCGGCCACCGCGGAAGTGCTCGCCGCCGTCGTCTCCGGCCACCCCGCGGCCCCTCGTGCAGCCAGCTAGGTGCGGCCGTGTACGGGCTACCTTCTGGTGGCCTTCGCGCGTCCAACCGCCGCCCGTAGCGCAACCCCGGTGAACATCCGCCGCGGTTCGGGTCGTCGCCGGCCGAACTCCGGTGGCCAGTGACGTGGCGCTGTCATTAGCCACTAATGACGCACTAACCAACCCCCTAGGCCACTGACAGTGGGCCCCACCCCTGGTCAAACCCCAGTCAGCGCTGGTTTGACCGGGATTAGCTCTTGTGTCACTGACGTGTGGCCCCCACATGTCAGGTTTGACCTGGGGCGCCCAGTTGACCCTGCTGACGTCACCGTGACGTGGTGCTGACGCCATAATTCATTTCTGGATTTATATTATTCAGGAAATTCCAGAAAATTGTAAAAACTTCTAAAAATCATAGAAATTCAATCGTAACTCCAAATTAAATAATTTATATATGAAAAATTATAATAAAAATTCAAGGAAACCATCTGTACCATTTTCATGCATGTTAGAACAACTTATAGCTGTTGTTTAGCACAAATCAATTAAATGGCATTTGAATAATCACATATGGAGTTTGAATTTGAATCTTGTATTCAAACCAACTTCATTTAATCTGTTGCTAGTTGCATTAGCCCAAAACACATTCATTTTGCCATGTCATGATCATGCATCATATTGTGCATTGCATTGATTGTGTTCTCTTCTGTGTTGCCGGTATTTATCCCCTCTCGATAGACGTGATACCGATGATGTGATCGTTGACATTGATGAAGACTCAATGTTATCTTCAGAAGTGCCAGGCAAGCAAAACCCCCTTGTTCATTCTGATAAAATCCCACTCTCTCGCTCCTGCTCTCTTTTACTGCATTAGGACAACACCGATTCATCTGTTACTTGCTGCGGTAGCTGAACCCCTTTATCCTTTGCATGACCTGTCATTGCCACAGTAAATAAATGAAACCCACTAGCATGAGTAGGAGTTGTTTGAGCCTTGTTGTGCCTACTCATTCATGCTTGTTTGTCATGCCTGCTACTGCTTAGAGTTGAGTCAGGTCTGATTCATCGGGGATGAATCAGAGGCGTGTGAACATGTCCTACTATGTGTGAACTAAGTGTGTGAACACGATTTGGTAAAGGTAGCGGTGAGAGGCCATGTAGGAGTACATGGTGGGTTGTCTCATTGCAGCCGTCCTCAGGAACTGAGTTCTGTGTTGTGATCCATGATTCAGCTACTACCACGCATTGGGCCCGAAACCAATGGACCCTCTCGGCTTCTTAATCGCCCTTGTCCTCTGTCCAGGAGTTGCAAGTAGTTTCTGGTGTTTGTAGTATGCTGGAGGCCGTGCGCAGCGCTGACCGTAGGGGTGGGCTGTGATGCGGTAGGCACGTGGCCGGGTAAACCGGGCGCCCGTTTGGTGTCACGGAACCCTGTTCACATCGTTTGGGGCTGTGAGCGAAACTCCGGCCGGATCTCCTCATGGATGGAACCCGAATAGGCGATAAACCCGGACTAGAGACTTGAGTGTTTAGGCAGGCCGTGGCCGACACCCACGTTGGGCTTCCGCTTGAAGGTTGCCGAGTACATGTCGTGTAAACAGCGGTAAGTGGTGAGAGCGTGTGTGAAGAAGTACACCCCTGCAGGGTTAACATCATCTATTCGAATAGCCGTGTCCGCGGTAAAGGACTTCTGGGTTGCTTATATCAGTTCATAGACAAGTGAAAGTGGATACTCTAAAATACGCAAGATAAGCGTGAGTGCTATGGATGGCGTTCTCGTAGGGAGACGGGAGCGGATCCATAGTGGTGTATTGATATGGTGAATATGTGGACTCGTGTGCGCCACCTCAAAAGAGTTACTTGCAGTCGTAGTTTAGGATAGCCACCGAGTCAAAGATGGCTTGCTGCAGTTAAACCCCACCATCCCCTTTGTTGATAATGATGCATATGTAGTTAGTTCTGATGTAAGTCGTGTTGGGTACATTTGTACTCACGTTTGCCTATTTTATGTTTTTGCAGAGAGACTTCAGTCTCACTAGTAATTCCGCGTGGTCTTCGACGTTTAGCTTGTTACCTCAGCTACGATCTTGTGCCCTCGGCAGGATCTGGTAGATAGTCAGGCTTCTCAGCCTTTTTCATTTATAGATGTCTGTACTCAGACATGATAGCTTCCGCTTGTGCTTTGATTTGTATGCTCTGAATGTTGGGTCGTGAGACCCCTGTTTGTAATATCTCGCTCCTCGGAGCCTATTGGATAAATACTTGAGTCGTAGAGTCATGTTGTGATGCCATGTTGTGTTTGCACATATCGAGCATATTGTGTGTATGTTATTGAAATGCTTGGTATGTGTGGGATCTGACTATCTAGTTGTTTATCTTTAGTAGCCTCTCTTACCGGGAAATGTCTCCTAGTGTTTCCACCGAGCCATGGTAGCTTGCTACTGCTCCGGAACACTTAGGCTGGCCGGCATGTGTCCTTCTTCGTTCCTGTGTCTGTCCCTTCAGGGAAATGTCACGCGATGAATACCGGAGTCCTGTTAGCCCGCTACAGCCCGGTTCACCGGAGTCCTGCTAGCCCAGTGCTACAGCCTGGATTCACTCGCTGATGACCGACACGTTCGATGCTGGGTCATGGATGCCTGTCCCTGTAAGTCTGTGCCACTTTGGGTTTACGACTAGCCATGTCAGCCCGGGCTCCTTATCATATGGATGCTAGCGACACTATCATATACGTGTGCCAAAAGGCGCAAACGGTCACGGGCAAAGGTAAGGCGACACCCGTGGGAATACCGTGCGTGAGGCCGCAAAGTGATATGAGGTGTTACATGCTAGATCGATGTGGCATTGAGTCGGGGTCCTGACAGCGTTGGTATCAGAGCTTGACTGCCTGTAGGATTACCAAGCCCAACTGGTCGAAGTTGAGTCTAGAAATGCTTTAGTTATGTAAGGGAATTGATTGTGGGATGGAACGTAAGGCTCTTTTTACTCCTTATATCTCCTGCCTTTTGATCTGAGTCATCTTATCTTTCCTACGGGGTTAAGGAATTAGGGTTTCTCTTCTTTCTACCAGGATCACGTGTTACTAACCCGTAGACTTATAAGATTGTTGGAGTTAAGTCTCAGTTCAGTTCCTACTATTTCTGTATGTTAACTGTTGATCTCCAAACCTTGGTATTATGATGATCAAGTGGTTATGCCACCATTTTGTAGCATGTCTCAAATCTTTTCGAGCATTTACAGCCGTTATGCTGTCCGAGTCATCCCAGGTTTCTAAATAGTCGGATGCATTTGCAAATCCCTTCCTCCTGTTTCCAATGTGCCTTTGGTCAGATTAATCACACAAATCAGTGAGTTGAGGTACTTTATTGCCTTGACATATATGTTGGAGCTAGTATTATGACCCTAGGTGTCTTAGGGGATCATCTAGTAATTTAGCCATGATTTGTGTCCCAGTGTGATGATTCTGGCCATCATTCTCGAAAGCATCTCGTGATGCTACTTAGTAGTAGGTATTCTATTTCTGGGTTTTGAACCCGAGATTCACTCTACTTACTTCATGTTGATAGTGTTTGCTAGTTCCTTCAGGATATTAGTAACTTTGCGATAGTCCTCGAGGTCCGTGGTATTTCCTTCTTCCAAATACTATGAACCGCTTATGGCAGATGTTTATTGGATCAAAAGATCACAATTAGAGTACTCTTGAGGAGATCTCCATTCATAAATCGTGACTCTGCCAGTCCTACCTCTCTGCATGGGTTATCTGGAAGAAATGTTGATCTCGCTCGACATACTAATCTATGCATCCACAACTCAGAAAATTATATGTTCCTTTGAGTTGTCCCTCTTTAGTTGTCTACTGACCTTCGTCTATCAATTGATAGTCAAGGGTATGCATGCATTCGTTTATCGATGCCTATTACCCTTGTGGTCCGTCAATCCATTCTGTCCTGAATGACTTGGAGAAACAAACTCTAGTACCTCATCCATATCTAGGATTGGGTCAAAGTAGTTGTATTCCGCAGATAAAATGCCAATCCAGCTTTTGGTTATGTTCTACCTTGGAGTATTACCCCCTTTATGTCAGAATTATCATGAGAACTGCACCAACTCTCATGAATTTTGACGTAGTGATACTTCTCACCATCATTAGTCATTCCTCGGCCCTCGTGTTGATGCAACCGGAATACCGACAAATGAATTGTGATGTGTGAAATCAATACTTCCAGCAACCTCGTTGCTTGGTAGTTAAAGGATAATAATTTCATTCTTAGCATGTTGGTTTTTGAATCATCCTTCTAAGACTGATCGTGCTACCTAGTCCTTATTTCGGTGCACCCTTCGATTGATGAGTTAGGATCTTGTCAAGTCCTCACTCATTTGATCATATCGTCTTGCCCTCAAAAGCGAGATTGTTCTCGAGCTTAGTAACATACCGGTGGTTCGTGATTTTCTGAATGTCTTCTCAGAAGTATTACCAGGTTGTCACCTGACTGCTATGTTGAGCTCGTGATCAAGTCGGGTTCTTGTGAACCACCCTTTCTCCAAGAATCTGTGAGGGATATCCCGGAGCTAGTTGGTTAAGCTAGACAACAACTTGGAGAGTTGGAAGATAAAAGCTTGCCTGACTTAGTCCGTTCCAAAGGGATATTATTGTGTAGTGTGTGTTGAAGAAAGGTGATATCTTCATCGATTGGTCACTGTGATCGATTGTTGGATCTATTATCTTACCCGAACCCTTGATTGAGTATGGGCTATCGTCAAATCAAATCAGAACCAACGATATTCGTAATGTTGTCTTACTCGTGGTTGATCCTTAGAGCATACACCATTATGTCCTTTGGGTCTGACCAATGCTATCACTTGTTCACTTAACTATGGAATTCCTTTTAAAAGGAAACCCAGATGAATAGTTGTTGAGCCCATTGACAACATCCTTATCTCCTCCATGATTTTGTTGGACAATAAGTTAGTATTGGAAACTTTTGAAGCATTTGTTCATGCTAGCTCATGAAGCATATGTTCGGATGTAAGAAGTGACTTCCTCTAGTTCATGTGCATTTGATGCAAGTTGCCACCGTGGACTCGAGAAAGTCAATGTTGCTTCCTCTGGAATCATCGCAAGTCAGTCATGCACACGTGCGAAGTATTCTGTGGTCTGGAGACTTGCAACCTTCATTCCATATGTGTATCCTAGCACACCAAGCCACTGACTGATTTGTTCAAGGAGAAGGAGTATCTTCATAAGAGCTAATCCGGACTTATGAAAGAACTTCGATATCCTCGCTGATGGTTCCCAACCAGAACTCGGTAGTGTTTTATTGTAAGACCACCACGTGGTCATGCTTGTCTAGGACATCGTGTTCACACGTGTGTAGCAGAACCAGCTCATGTTTTGGAGTTTGCTATCGTAGTTCATTTTCCGAGAATCTCGCAACGTTATCTCGTCGAATTGGGTTGCAAACTTTCATTTATCTTCCTAGACTCGATGAGTCTGGAATATCCTGACACCAACCAGATCTGAATCTCAGGCAGATATGATGGTTTGGAACATTTCCCAAGAACTATAATATTGGTCCCTCGGAAACCGGTAAAGTGGATGTCGTGGCCAACACACCCCGCCGGGAGACCTAATATTGTAGTATCTTGATTGGAGAAGTTGGCCACCTCCCCATAAGGATTTCATAGGATTTACCTCCGTAACTATTCCTTATGGATTCTATTGCTCCCGAAGTCCGACCTTTTACTTGATGTTCTAGATATCAAACCATAATTATCTATGAGATACACTAGCACATCAAGGAGAACATTAGAAGCGGAGTGCTAAATGTCTCTCGGTCGATCATCCAGATTTTGTTTCCTTGGCCTCGCTAAGGTGAAATCTGAGAAGGTGTTATCTTCCTCTGCATCTGCATCATCCATCATTAGCCATCATGGTAGTATGTTGTGTTGCCAGGATCCTTGACACGGATGTTGGTAAAACCTTGATGGTTGTGGAAATGCTCAAGTTCTTGAGAGCACACGCAAGTGCTAGGTTTGATCGTCGGCATTAACTGTATAGCGCTCTCAGTCTCCTTGGTTATGCTATAACCATTCCAATAGTGGGATAACTCTCTATTGTTGGGTTCTTCCCCAGTTACCAGAATCATTCCCAGCATTTGCATTTTGTTCCCAGCTTGCACCGCCAATGTGCCATTCTACCATGGGTCTCTTCCATTTCCGGTGGTAAGCAAATTCATCCATTACGTTGTTTTCAACAAGGTAATCCACATTATCCAAGTCCGAGTATGCCATTCTACCGACCCCCTCCAAACGATCGCTCGAGAATTGCCTTAGGCTGGTTTAAAGGGTTTCAATGATCTCTGAATCAAAGGTAATTCTTTTTGCCACTTAAGGGGATATTTCTATGAGTCACCATCCCTAAGATGCCTCGTTGTGGTATCATGGCAACTCAACTCCTCGCTACGTTGACAATCGATTACCACCTTCTTAAGCGTGAAATTGTTGTCTACCTAGTGAACCTTCGTCATCTGCTTCACTCCATTCCTATGGATGTGTGCTTCGCCTCTCAGCTCGAGAGATGTTGCTATGTCTCATTCCGTGAGTTAATCCTGAGTTGTTCGACCTTCGAGAAGAACCATTCTTTTAGGGTCTTTCCTTTCCTCTAGTTGTCATGTTAGTTGGAGTTCTCAGAGCAAGACTTCGAGAAAATGATGGTGAACAAATCAACGTTCAGTTGAAGTGCAACCTGGATCGTGAAGATTGTACTAGTTTGCGTTCCCCCTTCACCTTACCCTACGCTTAAATCTCGGGACGAGATTTTTTGTTTAGTGGGGGTGAGCTGTCACAGCCCCAGATCAGCCCTTGTTTGTTTTTGCTTTAGCATCCATGCAACATGTTTAAATTTTACGAAATTTGAAATGGGGATGACCAAGCCCTAGCACCAAAGCATTTGCAAATAGGTTCAACTTCAAAATATTTTCAAAAAACCCAAATTGGTTTGCAAAAATGTTCATGATTACTGGAAAAGGGTGAAAACCATATCCAGAGATGATGGATATTTTTGCAAGACATTTTTGGATTTTTGATTAAACCATATTGTATTTGAATTGGGGCATTTAAATACTGTTAATATTTTTAAATGCTCCAACAATTCTGAAAATAGTTGAGGGCCTCTGTAATAATTCAGTTAATGTCCACAATTATTCTCAGGATTTATAAAAAATGATTTAGTGGCTAAAACTAAATCAAAACAAACTACAGAAAATAGAAAACAGAATTAAATAGAAATAAAAGAGAAAGAGAGAAGGAAGTTACCTGGCGCCCACTTAGTTGGCCCAGCACGGCCCAGCCCATCTCCACTCCCCCTGTCGTCTTCCTCCTCGCCAGAAGGACCGAGGCGTGGTGCGCGCCCGAGAGGCCTCGGCCACCTCCTGCTTCCCCTGGCCACCTCCTGCTTCCTCTCGTCGCCCTGGACCCCGTCCGCGACGCCACGCACCCTCCCAGGCCTCGCACTCTCCCCGTGCCTTCTCCCCCCCCTTCTCTGGCTCCCTCTCTCTTCCACCGAGCGGAGCCCCGTCGCCACCGACGCCGTTCGCCGCGGCCACAACCATCGCCTCGCCTCCCCGACGCCTCCCAAAGCTCCGCCGGTCCTCCCTCTTCCTCCTCACCAAGACGGAAGGCGCCGGAAGCCCTGGATGGGGCCAGCTTCGCCGTTCCCCTCCTCGGCCACCGCGGATCGCCGCCGTCAAATCCGTCCCCGTCCGGCCTCCCTCAAGCTCGCCGTCCACCTCTACAGGGTCTACGTGAGCTCTCCGTCCGTTTCCCCCTCTCTGTTTCGTCGTTCGCGCGCCGTAGCTAGGTTATCCACCAAGACCGAAACCCCATCTCCGCCGGCCATGGCGCCGCCGTGGCCAGGGCCACCGCAGCCCGCGCCTGAGCACGTCACCGTGCTCGGTGAACCCCCAGGAGCACGTAGCCCTCCTCGTTTTCTCCTCTAGTGCGCTGTAGCTTCGCCACCGTTCGCGCCCGAACTCCGGCCACCGCGGAAGTGCTCGCCGCCGTCGTCTCCGGCCACCCCGCGGCCCCTAGTGCAGCCAGCTAGGTGCAGCCGTGTACGGGCTACCTTCTGGTGGCCTTCGCGCGTCTAGCCGCCGCCCGTAGCGCAACCCCGGTGAACATCCGCCGCGTTTCGGGTCGCCGCCGGCCGAACTCCGGTGGCCAGTGACGTGGCGCTGTCATTAGCCACTAATGACGCACTAACCAACCCCCTAGGCCACTGACAGTGGGCCCCACCCCTGGTCAAACCCCAATCAGCGCTGGGTTTGACCGGGATTAGCTCCTGTGTCACTGACGTGTGGCCCCCACACGTCAGGTTTGACCTGGGGCGCCCAGTTGACCCTGCTGACGTCACCGTGACGTGGTGCTGACGCCATAATTCATTTCTGGATTTATATTATTCAGGAAATTCCAGAAAATTGTAAAAACTTCTAAAAATCATAGAAATTCAACCGTAACTCCAAATTAAATAATTTATATATGAAAAATTATCAGAAAAATTCAAGGAATCCATCTGTACCATTTTCATGCATGTTAGAACAACTTATAGCTGCTGTTTAGCACAAATCAATTAAATGGCATTTGAATAATCACATATGGAGTTTGAATTTGAATCTTGTATTCAAACCAACTTCATTTAATCTGTTGCTAGTTGCATTAGCCCAAAACACATTCATTTTGCCATGTCATGATCATGCATCATATTGTGCATTGCATTGATTGTGTTCCCTTCTGTGTTGCCGGTATTTGTCCCCTCTCGATAGACGTGATACCGATGATGTGATCGTTGACACTGATGAAGACTCAATGTTATCTTCAGAAGTGCCAGGCAAGCAAAACCCCCTTGTTCATTCCGATAAAATCCCACTCTCTCGCTCCTGCTCTCTTTTACTGCATTAGGAGAACACCGATTCATCTGTTACTTGCTGCGGTAGCTGAACCCCTTTATCCTTTGCATGACCTGTCATTGCCACAGTAAATAAATGAAACCCACTAGCATGAGTAGGAGTTGTTTGAGCCCTGTTGTGCCTACTCATTCATGCTTGTTTGTCATGCCTGCTACTGCTTAGAGTTGAGTCAGGTCTGATTCATCGGGGATGAATCAGAGGCGTGTGAACATGTCCTACTGTGTGCGAGCTAAGTGTGTGAACACGATTTGGTAAAGGTAGCGGTGAGAGGCCATGTAGGAGTACATGGTGGGTTGTCTCATTGCAGCCGTCCTCAGGAACTGAGTTCTGTGTTGTGATCCATGATTCAGCTACTACCACGCATTGGGCCCGAAACCAATGGACCCTCTCGGCTTCTTAATCGCCCTTGTCCTCTGTCCAGGAGTTGCAAGTAGTTTTTGGTGTTTGTAGTATGCTGGAGGCCGTGCGCAGCGCTGACCGTAGGGGTGGGCTGTGATGCGGTAGGCACGTGGCCGGTTAAACCGGGCGCCCGTTTGGTGTCACGGAACCCTGTTCACATCGTTTGGGGCTGTGAGCGAAACTCCGGCCGGATCTCCTCATGGATGGAACCCGAATAGGCGATAAACCTGGACTAGAGACTTGAGTGTTTAGGCAGGCCGTGGCCGACACCCACGTTGGGCTTCCGCTTGAAGGTTGCCGAGTACATGTCGTGTAAACGGCGGTAAGTGGTGAGAGCGTGTGTGAAGAAGTACACCCCTGCAGGGTTAACATCATCTATTAGAATAGCCGTGTCCGCGGTAAAGGACTTCTGGGTTGCTTATATCAGTTCATAGACAAGTGAAAGTGGATACTCTAAAATACGCAAGATAAGCGTGAGTGCTATGGATGGCGTTCTCGTAGGGAGACGGGAGCGGATCCATAGTGGTGTATTAATATGGTGAATATGTGGACTCGTGTGCGCCACCTCAAAAGAGTTACTTGCAGTCGTAGTTTAGGATAGCCACCGAGTCAAAGCTGGCTTGCTGCAGTTAAACCCCACCATCCCCTTTGTTGATAATGATGCATATGTAGTTAGTTCTGATGTAAGTCTTGCTGGGTACATTTGTACTCACGTTTGCCTATTTTATGTTTTTGCAGAGAGACTTTAGTCTCACTAGTAATTCCGCGTGGTCTTCGACATTTAGCTTGTTACCTCAGCTACGATCTTGTGCCCTCGGCAGGATCTGGTAGATAGTCAGGCTTCTCAGCCTTTTTCATTTATAGATGTCTGTACTCAGACATGATAGCTTCCGCTTGTGCTTTGATTTGTATGCTCTGAATGTTGGGTCGTGAGACCCCTGTTTGTAATATCTCGCTCCTCGGAGCCTATTGGATAAATACTTAAGTCGTAGAGTCATGTTGTGATGCCATGTTGTGTTTGCACATATCGAGCATATTGTGTGAATGTTATTGAAATGCTTGGTATGTGTGGGATCTGACTATCTAGTTGTTTATCTTTAGTAGCCTCTCTTACCGGGAAATGTCTCCTAGTGTTTCCACCGAGCCATGGTAGCTTGCTACTACTCCGGAACACTTAGGCTGGCCGGCATGTGTCCTTCTTCATTCTTGTGTCTGTCCCTTCGGGGAAATGTCACGCGATGAATACCGGAGTCCTGTTAGCCTGCTACAGCCCGGTTCACCGGAGTCCTGCTAGCCCAGTGCTACAGCCTGGATTCACTCGCTGATGACCGACACGTTCGATGCTGGGTCATGGATGCCTGTCCCTGTAAGTCTGTGCCACTTTGGGTTTACGACTAGCCATGTCAGCCCGGGCTCCTTATCATATGGATGCTAGCGACACTATCATATACGTGTGCCAAAAGGCGCAAACGGTCACGGGCAAAGGTAAGGCGACACCCGTGGGAATACCGTGCGTGAGGCCGCAAAGTGATATGAGTGTTACATGCTAGATCGATGTGGCATTGAGTCGGGGTCCTGACAGAATATATGCGTGCACCACCCGGGAGGACCCCAAAACCGCGCTGTAGGGTGTGCCACGTCTCGGCACGGAGGAAAAATGTGCGTGTAAAAATATACTGTATCAGACGTAGTACCTATGGTTCGACCTCGGGACCTAGCCAGTCGGTCGAAAACACCCCACTAGCCACACAGCTTCATCATGCAAACGTGGCACGGGGGATAGATGTGGTTAGTTCCGTCTCGACCAGCCACAACGTCTCTTGTTCTAGGCGATTCTTCTATTTTCCAAGCTTTTTTTAGTTGTAATAACACCACGGCAAGCTAGCGCCGCTCTTCGTGTGTGCCCGTGCAAAGGTTAGACGATGGGGAGAAGAGAGATTGAGATCGCATACCTGGGACCCACCAGTAAGTGAGACAACGGTCATGCACGTGTTGACGAGGCACTCCCTCTACTCTACTCAACGCAAGTACTGTATAAAATCAAGTTATGGGACAAAGCCAACAACCGTTCATTTCTTCAGGCTATCAACTTACGCTTTGTAGTCCAGGTTGCCAGTTCGAATCTCGTCTTTCAGATTTGTTAGTTTTAGGTCCAAATTTGATTAATGACAAGTGGGACCCCCATGTGTTGTTCCGATATTTCAGTGTAGGATGGTTTTTTTGAACAAACACTTTGCGCGGTTAGACAAGTAATGGCACGAGTTACACGTATTTTGCAAGTTTACTAATAAAAATGACAGCAGCATAGAATATCACATCCACCCCGCAGCTTAGATACTATGGTAATGCGAGTTTTTACACCGTTGGAAGTGAGATCCAATGGCTTGGGAGTAGTCTTTGTAATTATGCGCAATTTCCAAACTCTCCAAAGTTTTTTTGCAAATAAAACATTCAGGCCCCGTGTGTGCCGCTGCATCTTCGATCCAATGGCTCCCCGGTGCTCATATTAGGTGCTCCCCGTGGCTTAATTACCCACTACGGTGATATGAGCATCTAGGTCGTATGATCAGTGATCAGATGGCACATGTGTAGTACTTGTACTTTTTGCGCGTTTCCCAAACTCTATCATCCGTATATTGCAAAAACATTCAAACCTCCTACTGTGGGCCGTTAGATCTCAGTGAACTCGTATCACCATAGAATCTACGGTGCGGGAGCACCTCATACTCTCCCGTGCGAGAAAACATAAGGTGCTATCACAGCTTGGATGCTACGGTGATACGAGCTTGGAGGTCGTTTGATCTAAGATCCAATGGCATCTGAGCAGTCTTTGTGCTTGTAAGCAGTGGCCGAACTCTTTTGGGGCTTTTCTGCAAAAAACCATTTGAACCACCAAGGAGGTGTTGGGTCACAAATCCAACGCCTCCGAAGAGCTTGTATCACCAAAGCATGTAAGGTGTGGTAGCACATGATATTCTTACATACAGGAGAATATGATGTCCTCCTTCATCTTAGATGCTACGGTGATACAAGCTTAGAGGTTGTTGGATATGCGATCAAAGGGCATCTAAGTAGTTTTTGTACAAATTATGTGCAATTCTCAAACTCATCAAGGTTTCCTGCAAAAAAATTAATACACATCATGTGAGCTGCTATATCTCAGATCTACAAGCTCCAAGCAACTCGTATCGGCATATAGCATCTAAGGTATGGGGGCACATGATATTCTCCCGGGGAGGAGGGGTGGGGGGTGCACAACCAATCGGTGGTTGGGAGGGTGGGGACAAACATAATCTAAACAACCCTAAACAGAGCTCCACAATTTTATCTAAGGTCGAGGGGTTGACCCCCGACAATCATAGCTCCGCCTAAACACAACATTTGCATGTACTGTAGTACTAGACTTAATATTCATGTTTCAGTTTCATATTCATTTTAAATATTGAACTGAGGACCATGGATGTCTTACATTTTACTCCCTTCGTTCCTAAATATTAGTCTTTTTAGAGGCTTCAAATGGACTGGCACATACGGATGTATATAGACATATTTTAGAGTCTAGATTCACTCATTTTGCTCCGTAGGAATAGGAGTATTTTTGAATTCGTGTCATACATGCATGGTTTGGAAAAATAAATGCACTATACTTATTGGATTGTTGTTGTGTTCGTGCGTGTGTGTCTCTGTGTGTGTGTGTGGTCATATGCTTGATACATACAAAGTTTTCTCACCTCCATATTGTTCATCTTTTAAATTTGAATTTGCATTGGAAAACTTACTAGGGATACCATGAAATGTGAATCCACGTTGGGATCACTATATCACAAACTCACTCTAATTCAACAACTCGTCATAAATCAATTACCACGTTGAGATTAGTATTTGCAAGGAAAATACAGGTATTGTAATACACATAGATTCATTCGGCAATATTAAAGGTTCCTTTCGTATTCTTGAATGGTAGGACCCAACGGCGTACCAGCCAGACCTTGGCTCGTGTTGATCCTAAAAAAAACCAGGCTCGTGTCCTTCGGTGGCGTGCGTGGTACGCACATTAGGCAACCCCAACCAGTCGAGCCTCAGCGTTTCAAGTCAAAATATCTGGCGGCCAGAATTCCAGCCCTAGGAAATTCCCCTCATGTCCCCGGTCCATAATGACTACCGATGAACAACGGAGGGATGCTTTAGTAACTAGACAACGTTACCTACCGTGCCGAGCACGGTTCAATTCCGTCGGTCGCCGCTCGTCAAGGTCACCAGTCAACTGCATTGCCTAGTACTACTACTACTACACCAGGATGAGCACAGAATTGAGCCCGTTTGTTCGTGCCTAGTACTTGAGTTAATATATCAGGCAATGCACTGGTACGGAGGGATTATCCTTTTACTCTACATATATAACTTGTCTGAAGTCTAACTAAGCAAAATGTTTGACCAAATCCTTTCTTAAGAAATACTACAGGACATATGTACGGCTTGAAAATTTATTGCATGATGCAGGTTATGATATTGTTTCGAATCCTGGATCTTATCAGAAAATCCAAAAGTGAGCATAAATTCTTAAAACTGAGCATGGTCACGTGATATGGCACAAATATTACTTCGTAAGTTTTTTCTTCAATTTGAGACAAGCTGCTTATGACAAGTTGCACAAATGAAGAGCCAAGGTATTTTGGAACAAAGACCTGTCACGTTAAGGCGAACGCTTTCACTATTAAAACTGTGGGCGTTTATGTGCCGCCACGAGTCCCCGCTTCTCATCGGCAGGTGCCGTCCTAGCAAGCGTGTGAGTCGACAGGAGGCGTGCGAGCAGACCACTGCGCCGGCTGTCAGGGAGGCGTGCGAGCAGACCGCTGTGCAAACTCACCGGGAGGCGAGCCCTTTGACCAGGCTCCGCCGCCCACAGTCGTCCCAACTGCTCCCACTTTTAATGTCGCCGGTGCCGCAGTTTAAAATCAACCCCGCACTACCCGGTATCGCTACAATCCTCTCTCTTCCTCTCCGATTCTCCTGTCGTCTACCTTCAACTAGCCTTACCTAAACGTACGCCATGCCGCATCATGATGGTCTGCCCTTAGTGTTCCAGTTTCCTGAGGAAGACACCCAGCTGGAGTCTCAAGAACATAAGGCACTTTGGGACGAGCTTGAACTGGCCTTGCGGGAAGACGCCACGCCTGTCCCCGCTCCCGTTCCGGCTCCCATCGCCCCGACTGCGCCAGCGCCCATCCCCGTGGCATTGATGGGCTGGGAGCCGCACATTGTCGTCGAGCTTGATGCCACGGGGTTCCACGAGGTCCCCGCCGACTTTCACGCGCCCGTGCACCTGCCAGCTCATGGGCCTGCACGTGCACTGACGCGCACGCCCGTGCCGGTGCCCGTGCACCTGCCAGCGCATGCGCCTGCGCGTGCACTGACGTGCACACCCGTGCTGGTGCCCGTGCACACGAATGTCTCCGGCGCACCGTTGACAGCGCCTGTCCCCGCACGGGTGCCAGTGCCCCCCTCAGCGGCATGGATGGCCGCCATCGACCGCTTCCTTGCACCAACGCCAGTCGCCTCCTCCCGCCAGTTGACTCGCTCCAAAGTCCAGAACATTTTGGCCTTCCTTGAAGCTAGGCCGACGTCCAGGAGTACGCCAACAACACCGCAAGACGCCGTCGTCACCGTCGGTCAGTGGCCCGATGACACACAGAGCATGGCAGAGGAGCCGCTTCCCACCGCGAGACGCCCCTGCCGCCGCCGCTGAAAAACGTTTGCATTGCCATGCTTAAAATCTGAATGTTTGCATTGCCATGCTTAAAATCTGAACGTTTATTATTTCCGTTTATTTTATATCGATCGTTGTATAATTTAAAGTCGGAGTCAGACTGAACGAAATGTATGGTTTGATCGATTGAATGTTCTGCTAGAGCCGTATCAAATTAAATATAAAACATCATCAAGCCACATGTATTCCTTGTCATCCAACGACCTAGAGTGGTTCAATGTTGAGCGCTCAACACGTTTAGCGTGCAGTTAATTTCATGCCAAAAATAGTGCTAATCACATGACAACACGCAAATAATATCCTAGTAGTTAATATCCGCATGCACTTAATATACTTCCAAATTAACATGCATTGCACATACACACTGACTAGTGCTGCTAGTACGTGAAACTGGTGTCGTGACCTGTGAACGCGTCCAGATATGGTCAACAGCAACATCGCCCGCGAGTTCTTCCTGTTTGCCCATGCGTCTAAACGCAGAAGGGGAGGAGAGAGAGAGAGCACACACATGGAACCCACCAGTAAGTGAAGGCGAATAGTACTAAAAATAATATTACATGTTATCCATTAATTAGGCTGTGGTAATAAAAACAATATGTGAACAAAGGGGGTACAACAAACATTGCTATTCTACATATGTTTCCTATTGACGTGTGGCTTGAAGGCCCGGTCGCATGTTCGATCCTCGTCCTTTATTTTTTAATTTGTATATGGGTCCAAATTGGTTTCATGACATGTGGGCCCCTCGGTGTGTAGTTTGTAGCACTTTAATTTGTGGGTCGAAATTTGTTCCATTCCAACTGGACTATTGGTGTGTAGTTTTGTAGCTTATTTATAATAATTAAAGAGAACATAGTTTTTTCAATAATGCCATGGTGCGACGTTGAAGGCGAGAAAGGACATGCGAGAGAGCGATGGCCGAGCCAGAGGGAAATCAACTAGGGGAGTTGCGTGGGTTGCAACGGTGTTTGGAGTAGTTGTGGGCCGAATGCTACGAAAATATAATCTAAACCGACTGGAATAAATGCCTACACAAATTAATCCATGGTTGGTGTGCCCCTCGCAATGTAAATAGCTCTGGCTTTGCGAGCGATGGAGAGGTAGTAGCTTCAACGCGTGGATGATACGGTGAGAGAAAGCAAGGTCAATCGAGAGACATATAGATAGAGAGACAAAGTGAGTGTGGTCCGACATTCATTGAACAAATATATATATGCTCTGGAGAGATATTGTTCGATTGAGCTTTTGGCAAGGGTGAGGGCTGTAAGATAGAGCTTGAGAGATGATCCAGTCACAGACATGTAGATATATTTTGTGCGTGGGAGGAAGCAAGGTCAACCAATCACATAGGGCCACCATGCGATTGAAAGAGTGAGACGGGTTGGAGAGAGTGACCTAGATAGACGATGTGCGTGACAGAGTATACAATGTGAATAGGTCGAATTGGGCTCAAACATGGTGATATATCGTTTTTGTCCGAGAAAGAGTGAGGTCAACAAGACATACGAAGAGAGAGAGAGAGAGAGAGACTGAGTGAGTGTGGCCCACCATGAGGTCGAAAGAGTGGCAACGGCTTGAATGGACTGACCTAGATAGACAATCTGCATGAGAGAGTATAGAGTGTGTCGATCAAGGCCCGAACAGGGAGATATATCATTTGTGTGTGAAAGAAAACGAGGTTAAACGAGACTCAGATAAAGAGAGCGAGATTTAGCGAGTGTGGCCCGCCATGTGGAAGAAAGAGTGAGACAGTCTCGAGGGAGTGACCTAGATATACAACATGCGTGCGTGCACACGAGAGGTTGGGGGGGCTAGATAGGCAATGCATGTATTTAGCGCGAGAGGGTGAGAGGGAGAGGGGGGAGAGAGAGAGAGCTCGACATGGGGTGCAATGGCGGGTGTGTGAGGCAAATACATTTGGTAACAGAGTGGAAAAAGGGGTTGTGTAGTTGAGAGACTTAGAGATCGAAACATGGAGAGAAAGAATGAACGTGTGTTGGAAACTGATAGCTTCCTATCGTGGTTAGGAGAGGAAGATTGACCGATACAGGAAGTATGTAGCGTTTGTGCGGGGGGGGGGGCTAAAAACATCATTTGAATGTACATAGTACGAGACTTAATATCAAGTTTCAATTCGGTGTACATTGTAAGATTTGAACCGAGGACCAGGCATACGGGTAATTATTTCGAATTTGTGCCATACTAAGTTTCGAAAAGTTGACATTGACTCAATTTGTTGTGCTATTTTGTAGGTCATATGTTTGAATCCATCCAAAACTTTTCTCACTACCATGGTGTTCATCATATACATATGAATTTGTATTAAAAAGTAGCATGGATACAGTGAAATGCGAAATCCATGTTAGAATTGGAGATCGCTATGTGACACACACTCTAATTCAAATAACTAACTATGTGACACACACTCTAATTCAAATAACTAATTATGTGACACACACTCTAATCCACGTTAGCGTGGGTACTGTTTCGATTTTTTTTTTCAAATAACTCCTCATTAATTAATTTATAGTACTCCCTCCGTTCACTTTCATAAGACCTTGAAGACATTTTAGACAATGTGCAAAACAGTTCATTTTAAGTTGTCTGAAACGACTTACAAAAGTGAACGGAGGGAGTATCTCGTTTCGAATGACTAATTATTGCAAGGAAAACACGGGCATGGTAATACATACAGATTCGTTTGCAAATGAAAGAAGATTCGTTTGCATTCTCAAATGTAGGCGCACCAGGCAGACCAGGGTCGTGTCGGGGTGGACGCTGCTTTGGTGCCTTAAAGGCAACTGCCTTTGGGTGACTGACATGTGGGCCAGCCACCTGTTGGGCCCACATGTTATGGACACAAAGGCACGTGCCTTAAGGCACCGAAGCATAGTCCTGTCGGGGTGGTCGTGTGTGTTGGACAAACGCGTAGAACCCAGCCACCCACCCCCCTCCCCCCCCCCAAAAAAAGGACGACGACAATATAACCCCAATTCCAGCCCTGCAAAATCTCTCTTCTCCACCGTCCCCTTCCTCGCCCAGATTGCTCAAATCCCTAATTCGCCGCCAACCCTCGAATCGCCCCTCATATCGTCTCTTCCCCCACCGTTCCCCACCGCTGTGCCGGACGATGACGACGAAGACGACGGTCGCGCTTCACCACCGCACCGGAGCTACCTCATCTATGCCCTCGACCACCGCACCGGCTGGTCCACCGACAACGTCGGCCACCGCAACCGACCTGCCTCATAGACACCGAGTTCCACCGCATCAGGTGCGCTTCACCGACGCCATCTCCCAGCTCACGGTGGCTACTTCACCGAGCACATCATCGCACCTCTGCCCCCAAGGCCGTTGGGGATTCACCAACGGTCTTGTCCACCGCATCGTAGCGCTCCGCTGCCACTCAAGATCTGCATCCATGCGCGGCCAGCCAACGCCAGCGCATCACCCTCAACGGCTCTGAAGTGACCCGCACTCTAGCTAGGCGAGCATGCCCAAACGCCGGCCCGAACTAGGTATCCACACATCACTCCATTGTGCACTGTTCCGACGATGTTTGGATATCCTTTCACTGCTCTCTTAGCTTACACGCCTATGCAACTCTGACTTTAACTCTTATGTCTTATGGAGATATCATCTGAAACAAGCAAATCCATTTTTTAGCGAAGCATGACGGCGCTATGGGATCTGGTACACATCCTGCACACCCGTATAACCTTGTAAGTATCTGTCCTCCGGTACAACATCAAGGTCGATTCCTCTTATTTGATCAACCATTCGCCGTGTCAAAAATGCAGAGGGGGATGCAAGGAGCACAAGGCCTGCACATCCAAGCAAGTGGTAACATGGACTTGTACATGGAACATCCCAAGCGCAAGCAGAGCTGTAGTGAGCCTGTACAACGAGCTAGTGTAAGTCCCTGCATTTCATTTAATTCGTACTGGCATTCGTGTATGATTTGTGTGCAGTGGCTGATCCACGAATTCAAGTTACCAAGGGCGAACATTTAACTTAAAAAATACGAAAGCACTTGCACTCCGGAAATCAACATAACTTGAGAAATGTGAAGCTACATGCACTTTGAAAACTAGCTAATGATCCAAAGTAGTTCAGATTATAAACACTAAATGATGCAAGCACCAAAAACACAAAATGCAACATGGTGTACAAGGACTACAAACATGGTCTGTACCTTCTTGAATTATTCGTTCTCTGGCTGAAAATATCGAAGTGTAATTGGACGTATAACTAGTTCACAAACTGCATATCAATATATCTATCCTACACAAGTATGCCAATAGTTTCAAACAACAGATTAGAAAATTATTTATGCTATGTTGTCATGATACGGGGACTTTCTGGTAGATGGCCTCGATGTTTCCTCAAGCTATGAAAATGCACTATAATTTGCTTGTCATCAATGCGTGCAAATCTCTGTCTCTCTCAACATAGTAGATCATCATTAGACACTAAATCCTTCAATGAGCTTGCAAAAAAGCTTGCATTAGATCCCTCATTAGACACTATATGTTCATCACCAGGAGCATGTAAAATGTTTGCATCAAATCCTTCATTAGCAGTCTGTTCATTAGACACTTCAGGCTCAAGAACAACAAGATCTTGTATGTTTGCACCGGAAACTTGATTAGATACATCAGATTCAGTCAGTTCAGTATTGATTGGGGGAGTTATAAAATAAGTAGAAATTGGTTTCATTTTCTCATAGATTCCCTACATACAAGCAGTTTTACAACACCGTCAGGTTTAACTATTGGCCAGAAATTGAAGAGTTGAATTAGATATAATTAGGGATGTGATGTACCTGCTTGTTGCGCATGCTACTCTTGCAAGCTGCGACCGTCCGTTTGTGCAAGCTCGATGCCATGCCCGTACTGCCGCCGCTGCCTCCCACGCAGGCTACACCCAGGGTTGGATCTTCATCTTCTTGTCCTTCCATTCACTTGAAGCCCGGCGACCGCCCTCCAACGAGGGCGTGAGGAAGTGCTATGTCGGTCTGTCCAGCGGCGGCTAGGTTAGGAGCAAACCAGACTGGAGGCTGGAGCGAATGAATTGGGATTTTTCCTACTGTCGATCGATATGGGAGGCGCTCGTTTGGGCCGCGAGCCTGCTATAGGTCCTGCCTTGCACTTATGTTATTGGCCCATCCAAATTGAAACATTTTTCTTCATTTTTACATTGCCTGCTCGTGCGTTGGGACAAACAAAACTAGCGTGGGCGAACCTGGATGACTCAAACTAGGTGCACACTTTCCAGCCACCTGAGGCGGCTGCCCATACCAGCCCCTATGGTGGCGTCGCCCCTTTTTGCGTGTATGATTGGATAGTGAAAAATATTCCAGTGGCGCTTTTGATTTATCGACATAATGGTTGAATTGCTTGTTTCTATGAACTGAGTTTGCCAATAATGTGAAGGATGCCAGTCTTTTCATCCTATTGTAGATTGCTTAGATCTCGATATGCCAAAAGTAATCGCATGAAATATACAGTAAAAGCCAGTGTGATGTGTTTGGCTACAACTAGTCTGACTACACGTCCTCATATAACATATCAAGGACACACCATCTTACTAGATTAACCATTCGACTTACCCATGCAGTGTGGGAAGAAAGAAGTATTGGGACTGTGTATCCAAGCAATTGATGCCATGGACTCCTTCGTACAACCTTATAAGCGAAAAAGAAGTTGCAGTGTGTCTGTCCAAAGAACTAGCGTAAGTTCAGTTACCTGCTTCTCAGAATTTTAGTTAGCCACTTATTGCAAAATTGTTTAATTACGTTGATTGGCTTAATTTAGTTTGCTACTAATTACATAATGGCACAACCTGTTAATCATATTGTAGACTGCGCCTATCTATGTGTTTGATACTTACTGTTAAGAATTACTTGTTTGCCTTAACTTAAATATCTACTTGTTTGTTTAACTGCTTTACTGCTGCAACAGCGGGTCACAATGATGTTAATAACTAATTTTCAGCATCCAATTGAAACTCTTTAATTCCTTGTTTGTTTAACTGGTTTGCTGTTATAACTCCCAGTTGAGATGTTTTGCTAACTTCAACTTTTCTGAATCCAATCGGAACTTTAATGGCAAAACAGGTTAGCCCAAGATCAAAGAGCGAGGTCCCCATGGACGTTGCATCATCCCACAGCAGTGGCACCGGCCCAGTTGTGCATTATGAATTGCCAACTGCTAATGCTCTAGAGGCTAAACTAGTGGTAGAAAGAGATTCTGCTTCTACACTTAGAGATGAAGTTGACATGTTGAGGAAGCAAACAACACAATCACAAGCAGTACTCAAGACAACCATTAAATATTTGGTGGATTTCAAAACGAAGCAAGCTGAGACTGACCAGATTGTTAAGGTCCTGAAGGAAAAAAGGAAATTAAATTCCTACTTGGTAAATCATAGGTGAAATGTTCTTTCCATAGTTGAATAACCTTTGTGTTGTCTGTTCATGTAATCAATGAAACCATTTGTTTTAGAGATCATGTAATAATTGTTTTTTTTTGGTTTGTAATTTTATTTGAGCACAAGTCTGTATTAATTGATAAGACTCAAAGACATTTCATTTGGATTGTTGTGCCAGACCTACAAATATGCCAGTCGGGCTGAATGTGCATTCAGCAATAGTAGTAGTATAGATGGACCATAAGTGTCCCGCATCAGAAAGGGCCAAGATGCTGGCTAAAAAAAGGATGTTGTTGTAGTCAAAAAAAAGTACAGCGGCCTGGCTTATGTATGTTAGTTGATATTATTGATCCATATACTCTATAAGTGTTTATATGTCTGCTAGTTCTATACATTCTTGGTTGATTGACTCGGTATTTGAATCTTGATACATCGCTTGTGTACATATCTAAATGGGAGTACACATTATGCTGCGTGTGACATTTGAGTTGGACACGAAGTGTTCCAAATATTCGAATTCACCTTAAACTGGATTCTAGTTTCTGAATTTGAGTATCGGCATTTGTAAACCATATTCATATATGACAGTGGAATACATCTTTGTCGTCCTTTTGAACATATATAAAAACACATAGAATGATTTATAAAGATTCATATAGGAATACAAAATGGATTCGAATTTAGTTGCCAGGATAAACGTGGATGCTTATTGTCACAAAATTCAAAAGAAGCGGCAAAATTTCCACTCCCACGTCGGCTGCCCGAAGCCAAGTGTTTGGGAGATGGAAATTACTGTCTACCCATTACATGGACAATCCATCGGCCCGATTTCCACTGCTCTAAATAGGGGTAGGTTAGTAACTTCAATTAGACGTGACACGACCGCCTCTGGGCCCATTCTAACACGGTGGGCGTCAAACATGGGCGGCAAAACACATTTGATTCAAGCTCGTCTGAAAGACCTCTGTTTCTCCCTCCATTCCCCATTCATACACGGTGGGCGGCAAAACAAACTCGACTCGGCCGAAATTGATGTAGGCAAATATTTTCAATAGGGGCAGGTTTGTAACTTCACTCAGACGTGACACAACCGCCCTACCTGTCAGCCCCATTCGTACACCGTGGGCGCCAACCATGGGCGCCAACCACCCTGTCCTCGCCCGAAATCGCTCTAGGCAAATATTGGCGAGATGTGATATTACCGTCCTATCCCAACCGACGAGACGTCCAAATTTTAAACGGGGGCTAAGTTCGTAACTTTCCCATATTTCAGACAAGCGTGTCCCAAAAACATGGTTCCCCGTAACTCTCCCTCCATTTTCCCATTCATACACCGTCCACGCTAGAACACCCCATCCCCACACCAGCCTCCGTCCGCCACCCCATCCATCGCCTCCGTCCTCCACCACATCCATCGCCACCGTCCTCCACCATGCCGGAGCGCCTACCAAGACCGCGTCGTCCACTGCTAGAGATGGACGTTTCTCATCCACGGCAACGGATCAATAGCCTTGCATCGCGTCCTCTCGCTTCATCGGCGCCGTCGTCCTCTTTGCCGGGGCCGCTCACACGACCTTCTCTTCCACCGCAATGGGACTTATCCCCCGATGCACCTGTCTAACGTTGCAGATTTGCTTCAACACCACCGACGACCATTGCACCCCTGATGCCTACACGGTGCCGCAAGAGAGGTGGTACTTCATATCTCCTCAACTTTTTGATCTCTCCAGAAAATAGATCTTAACTTGGTTAATCTACTTTCTTTTCAGCTCTTAGAATTTAGTTCTTAGTTCGAAGCAAACAATGGATGCTAAATATGATTTCTCCGGTTTGCATCTTCAAATCTGCCATGGCAGAGCCATAATACGGTTTAATTGATCATGCTTAGGGTTTAATTGATCATGTTGGTTCCGTGGTGGTTTCTTTAATAGAAATTGGAGGGGAAACCCTCTTTTGCTAAAAAAATATGCTTAGAGTTTCCCCCTTTTATGATCACTATACGATCAGAATACGTGCTTCGTGTCATAATAACACTGCTCCACCCATCAAGCTAAACAAGCTTAGTTGTTCAAATACGAATCTGATATTATTAAAACAGAGTTGTTTAATTGGTCAGCTAAATGTTCCTAAATTAGTTTTGAAAATGCATGTTCGCCGCTCGGGTGTGTATCTCTACAGGGTGCCCACGGTGGGCCGGCCACCCTGGGATTTTGGGTCGTCCCAGGCCCCGATTCCCCTTTGTTCTGTTGCGCGCTTCCGATCTCTACTCGCCCCCAGCCGCCTGCCTCGCCGGCGACTTGCCGTCCCCGGACGGCATGACTCTAGGAGGAGATGCCGCACTAACAGGAGGCAAGGAGCCGCTCGCCCAACAGCGTCACCGTTGCCCGGGCGCGCCACCGTGCCTACCTTCCCAGTCCGTTCAGGGCTCATGTGTGCAGCACCCACCAAGCCAACCCGATTTATCCTGAGATACGTCCTCAACACTCAGCAGCCACTCCTCATCACCCATTTTCTAATTGATTCATTACTCATTAGGCAGGACTGTCATTAGGGTTTGTTGTGTGCTTAGTGCTACCTACACTTAACGATTCAGATGTATTTCGGTAATCTTTAGTACCTCTAAAGTTCACAGGGTTTTCAAAATTCTAGCCCTTGGAACAGAAACTAGTCATTTTGGATTGTTGGTCGTAGTGACATTAACCCAGATTACTACTGCAAGCCAGTTTTGTTGACAATTTTACTTGTCTTTCTTACTCATTCGATATAATATCCAATTATTCATGTCTATTAGTTGCAAACAATAAGCTCTAGACAAACTTCTTCATTCAGATTTCAGACGGTCTCTTACTGCAGTTACAATTTTGCATACTTGTCCTAATAATCTCACAAGTAAATGATTGATTCACTACATCTATGCTTGCCTTGTCATATTTGTTGTCAATATTCTTTTAGGGTGGACCACCCTGTTTCTAAATACTGGAACCATAGACATGAGTGAATAGTATTTCTCTATGTGATCTCTTCCATCATGTGTGGGTAACGAACACTGCATTGTATAGAAAGAAAGTGTCATTTCCAGCTTTTACATAGGTTTCGATCTTTTACATGGAATACAATCTGCCTACTTGCTTTGTGTCGCACTACCAACACTCCACCCTTGAAGCTAAACATTATGCCACTCATAATTGCTTAGTTTATTTGTTCAAATACGAATTTCATATGATTCTAATGTTCCTACTTCAGTTTTGAAATGTGTGCCTGCCTGTTATAGAGACATAAGGGGTTTGTATTTCTGTGTGTGGTCTGGTCAGCACGGTTGGGGAGGTGAACTTTGCATATGCAGGAGTTTATAGGGAGACACTCTCCGAGTTGAATCTGCAATGCATTCCATAGATAATCTGACTACTCTTTATGTTTTCATGAATCTCAGATTTTGAACAGCATCATAATGATTATGAGCTTGCGCGCATGAAAAGAATAAAGCAGAACAATGCCATGGCTGTCAAACTTGGCATTAAGGGACTGAAATCAAGTCTGGATGCAATGCAAACGCTCTCCACCTACAGATTCATGCTTAGAATATGATCCTAACAGTGATTCTGAGCTAGAGGGAGACCTAAGTCAATGTAGCTCCCTAGTGGAGGAGTCAAAGGAAGATGCCCTATCTTATTCACCCATCAAGGTACTTGCTCTAACTTTCCAAGGTTACATTGCTCGCACATATCTTGCAACTGATGCTTTGCATTGCTTCTACTTTGTTGAACTGCCATTAGCTTAGTTTACACATCGTGTATGTGAATACGCCCTGCCTATCCATTTTCAGTACATATTCCATCTGTCATCATACCATATTTATCCATTCAAATGTTGTTCTTGTGTATCAGACGTTCAAAAGGAAGAGGGCGATTGCTGATTGTGGAGGAGCACAAGCAAAGTATTTGGAAAAGGTAGTGGCACCTGATAAATCAAATAGCCCATTAGGTGTAGTTGCAATATCACCTGACCCACAAAATACCCCAACTCTAGTATACTCTAGCCCTACTACACTGGTCATTTCTGATGCCCCAACTCAGCAGACCCCAACTGCAGCAAATAGTATGATTATGCCAGTTGACATAGCACCAGTTGTACGACGCAAAACCCCCATTCCAGCAAAGAGTACACCAAATCCAGTTGCCAAATCCCTTTTCGAACTAGAGAGAGCCCCAATTGCAGCAAATAGGACCCCTGTTCCATTTCTTCCCAGTTTAGAAGACGAAGCTTATGTTGTTGTCAGGAACTTTGTGCGCATCTTTCCTTCGTGGAAAGATTATACCGCAGACACAGAACAATTTCTAGTCTTCCTCCGCAACTTACGCGTAAGTAATGTACTAATGTTATTCATGGTCATTACTGCATATGTTTCTGTTGACAGAAGACACAAGATTTCATTCTTTTAAATAGGTGAGGAGCAAACTGGATTGTGATGACGAGCAAGGGTTGGTTGCGCCTTTCAAGCACTCATTGATGAAGTATCGTTCCTACCTGAGGCAAGCGCACTTCGATGGCAAGCCTCTGAACAAAATTTCTGTAAAGTCTCCGGTGCTACATTTATCCGACGGTGACTAGAATAATCTTGTTACACATTGGTCTCGGCTGCAGTGTAAGGTACTGTCTATGATATCACATCACAATTTGAACTACATTTCTGCATTTGCCTTAATGTCTCACTTGTATGAAAATTGTTAGCAGAAGAACATTCATTCTCAAGGGACCACAGAATCTCGCAACTATACTGCACACTGCATTGCTCTTGTGAGTACCTCTTGCCCTGTATGACCATACTTACTTTCATAGCTGTTTGATTATGTAGCATCGCTGCACATGTTAGCCTCGTAATCGTCCATTTGGTGGACATTATAAGATCTGTATGGACTCTTACATAAATTTAGAATCAACCCAATGCTTTTGAAGAGGTTTAGCTCTACAGTCCTTTTGTAAGGACTGAACGTGGTCTATCACTTTACTTACATTAATAGCTACTCCCTCCGTCCCATAATATAAGAACGTTTTGTACAGTACACCAGTGTTCAAAACACTCCTATATTATGGGAAGAGGGATTGGTTCATTTTGTAGCATTCTACATCTTATCTCCCTCACCCACCATTTACTAAAAAAGATCAGATCTATATTTAATCTTACCAACAAGTAGAATACACGGACAATGCCTGTACAGAAGTGTAGCCCATTGCTCTTGTCAGTACATTTTGTCCTGTAATGCTTGTACTTCTAGGGATTGGTAGTTGATTATGTAGCATCAATCTGCATCTTGTCTTATCCTCTATCCCTTCCAGTATTATCATATCTATAATTACTCTCTACAAAATGTAGAGTACAGGCAATGCTTATGAAGAAGATTTTGTGCTAAAATTCTTGAATTATCCTTCCCTTGACATGGAGAAGGGCATTATAAAGCCGGTGTTAACTGTTAATGTAAGTCAGTCCTTCTAAAGCCTTTATCCTCAACTGCTGTTTAATTTGCTCATACTCCCTATCGTTTACTGCCGTTTAGTTTGCTATTTCTACCAAAATGAATGTTCGTAAGAACCGTAAGTTCTAAGTTTTACTTGTAAAACCAAATTCCTTATTCATACCATGCACATTACTTAATACTCCCGATACGTATGCTTGGTTTTTTGGATCTATAATCCAGTGTGTGGTGAAGCAGCCCACGTTTGCACCTTGTCATCTCCTGTTTTATCTTACTGATGTGGCTGATGATATGAACAACATGCCATGCACATTATCCAAAATAGATACAATGATTTTCTTTGCCCTTCATCTATGCTTGTTATGTTGACATGGTAATCCATTAGTGTGGTGAAGCTCCCCGCATCAAGAACAATGCCAAATTATGCTATTGATATTTTGAACTTACTCTTTATTTTCTAATTTGAAATTGGATAGAATTGACAGAACAGTTATCATCTTTGTTTATACACGTGCAAAACCTGTCATCCCTCTGCTTTGTTTCAGGGTGATATGCCTGATGGCATGCACAAGTCTGCTGAAGGCTGTGAGACAAACCCAACATATATTGCAGCAAAGAAGGCAAAACATCTTGAAGATCGCGAGACAACCCCAAAGTCTTGTCTTGATGCAGTGTTCAAGTTACTTGAGACTAACAGTCAGACAAGCTCACAAAATATGTTGTCTGAATCAGTTCGACTTCTTCAGTCCCAAGTTCTAGCAGAAAGGCATTCTGCAACTCAACTTCGACTTGAAGTCCTATCTCTAAGAAAGATTGCGGAGAACACCAATGAGAACCTCATAGCTAAACAGCTACACCTGGAAGCTATGACCGACATGCAGGCTGGTCTCACAGCCTTGCTCAGCAGCTTGACCCGCAAGGCTAAC
This sequence comes from Triticum aestivum, assembly GCF_018294505.1. Lineage (NCBI taxonomy): Eukaryota > Viridiplantae > Streptophyta > Magnoliopsida > Poales > Poaceae > Triticum > Triticum aestivum. Next base: position 268,291,804 of record NC_057801.1, read on the forward strand.
CTTTCTTGAATTGTCTTGGAAGTGGTCTCGGTTCAGTATTATTTTGTTAGACTGCAATGGTGCCCAGTTTTTGTAATCCGCTTCTTCGTTGCGCTTTATGATCACTGGTGGCAAACTTCGATGCCCAGTGGATGTAATATACCTTAAATCCTTTATTGTATAGTGTAGGTTTATTCTTAGTTACTATGCCGTAATTTCTTTATTGTATAGAGTAGGTTTGTTCTTAATTCCTACTAGTTACTGCCATCATTCACTATCTGAAAAAAATCAGATGTAGTCGACCGGACCGAAACATTCGACTCTAACGGGCCAGGTTTTTAGCGGGCCACAATTGGGTCAGCCTACGTCTTTCTTGGGCCCGAATGATTGGGGCCTTCACACATCGCACCAGGCCCAAACTTACACCGACCTATATTTTAGTTGGGCCTTTTGTCGACCCAGCGCTTAGTTTGGCCCAGGTAGCGTTACGGCCGAGATGAAACCACGGGCCTTTAGCAGGCCAAAATGCATGTTGGGCCTCAATTTTCACTAGTCGTCGACGGGCCTTCAGCAGGCCGAAATGTAGACTGGGCCGTTTTGGGCCTAGTTAGCTCACGGGCCGTTACCAGGCCGAAACATATCTCGGGCCTTAGTTGGCTCACTGATATCATGGGCCTTTAAGAGGCCGAAAGCTTAGTACAGGCATCAACGGGCCGAATTATGTGACAGGCCTTTAACAGGCCCAAAGTCACGTTGGGCTTAACTGTTGCCACCTTTAGCATGGGCCGGTAGTGGGCCGATGTCCCTTCGGACCATATATGGCTCATGGGCAGCACGGGCCATTCCCAGGCCGAAAATCACACCGGGCTGAAATGGGCCCATGTCTACATCAGGCCTCTAACAGGCCGAAAGTCATTGGGCTGTAGTTGGGCCCAAATATTCGGCGAACAATTAACGGGCCAGATCTGGCTTCGGGCCACAAATGGGCCCAAATATTGCGCGAACAATTAACGGGCCAGATCTGGCTTCGGGCCATAAATGGGCCCAAATATTGGGCGAACAATTAACGGGCCAAATCTGGCTTCGGGCCGTAAATGGGCCTTTATTAAGCAGGCTGTTATTGGGCTGGCCCACTAGTACCTGATTAAGTACTACGGGCCTTTGACTGGGCCAGCCTTTTTAACCTATATGGGCCTTTGTTGGGCCCAGCCACGTGTCGACATATCATGGGCATGTCTCCTCCAATGGACGGGCGACATCTGGCCCACTGATGAGCTGACAGGTGTTCCCTTCGGCCAATCAGAATTTTACACGTGGAAATTTCCCATTGGTCAGGGCTGTTAATGGGTTATCGGATCCAAAATCCGACCTGATAGCTTAACGGCGTTCCGTTACGATGGATGCCACGTGTCGGTCACCCTTGACGAAAGCACTTCTGTGACGCGCGATTTATCATCATGGAAGTGGACACTTCCGTGATGATAATTTTGGTAATGTCATGGAACACTTCTACGACAGCATAGGTATGACTATCTTGATTCTGTCATAAAATCATCATGGATGTACATGCATGATAAAAAACACGACCTAATGTGACAAACACGTATCATCACGAAAGTGTATTTTTTTTTGTAGTGTTCCTGGCCCAGGCTAAGAAGGAACAAAACGAGAGTAGAAAAATCCAACTTGGCGAACCAAAGCACGAAAGCACCAACTCCACTAAAGACTATTAAAAGATTGCAAGCAACTTCGGAAAGCAAATGAACAGCCGCGTCTGGCACCTAGTATAGTCTTCTCACCAGCGCGGAGCTAAGGGCTGCCACTAAGACGTGGGAGGGAGCCCCCGTGAGGCCCCAGGGTGGCTCTTAGTAGACTCCGGGGCGTGTACAACCCCACTCATTATTACGTGAGAGTGTCACGAGTGGAGACCTTCACAGGCCGGAGCCTTGCTTCATGGGTAGAAGTTCGGGAGGTGCTGGTTGTTCCAGGCATTCTGGATGGGACCCCGTCCTGTGTCTCCAGGCGCGCGGCGCTAGGCCTGGAGACACGGGCAATCCTAAACGGGCCCTCCCACATGGGAGAGAGCTTGTGCAGCCCCTCCCTGGAGAGCACCCGCCTCAGGATGAGGTTGCCCACCTCCAACGTCCTGGAGCAGACGCTACAACAATGGTACCGCCATAGCGCCTGCTGGTACCTTGTCGCTCGAAGCGAGGCTTGACGGCGGCATTCCTACCCGAGCACGAGATCCATCCCCCACGTGGCGTCCTAACGTGCCTCGTCGAACGCCAGGACCCGCGTGGAGCGATGCTTGACCTCGTGTGGGAGAACCCCTTCAGCTCCATAGGCGAGGAAGAATGGCGTCTCTCCCGTTGGCTTGGTCGCGGTGGTGCGGATGGACCACAACATGGACTGGAGCACGTCGAGCCAGCCCCTGCCGCAGGCCTCGAGCTTCTTCTTGAAGGTCCTTGCCTTGAGGCCCCTCAAGACTTTGGCGTTGGCGCGCTCAGCCTGGCCATTGCTCCTGGGGTGTGCCACTGAGGCGTAGCATATCTGCGTTCCAAGGTTAGCACAATATGTTTTGAAAAGGTTGCTAGTGAACTGCGAGCCATTGTCGGTGATGATGCGGTTATGGACCCCAAACCGGCTCACGAGGCCATTGATGAAGTTGACGACTGATCCAAATGGGATGGTGCGCACGCCTTCTACCTCCGCCCACTTGGTGAACTTGTCGATGGCGACGTGAAGGTAGCGGTAGCCCCCTGGAGCTCAAGGAATCGGCCCCAAGATGTCCAGCCCCCAGACCGCGAACGGCCACGTGAGCAGGATAGTCTGGAGGCCTTGCGCAGGCTGGTGGATCTGCTTGGCATGGAACTGGCATGCTTCGCAGGAGCGCACCAGCTCGGTGGCGTCGTTGAGTGTTGTGGGCCAATAGAACCCACCGCGGAACGCCTTTCCCACGAGGGTGCGTGATGAAGAGTGGTGTCCACAGTCCCCACCATGTATGTCTGCTAGCAGCTCGAGCCCCTGCTCCCTGGAGATGCATCATAAGGAAACATCATTGGGCCTTTTACGGTACAACTCATCATCACGGATGCAGTACGCTGTGGTCTGACGAGCCACACGTTCGACATTCTCCTTTTTCTCCAGTAGGGTCCCCTGAAGTAGGTACGTCTTGAACTCCTCGGTCCAGCACCCCTCCTGAGGATCGAGCGAGAGGAGCAGGCGGGCCCCTGAGGGAGGGCCGCATGCTGGGGCGCCGGTTGCTGGTGCTTGGGGTAGGTCCTCTTGAGGTGGTGCTGGTGCTGCGGTGGTGGGAACTGCCGATGGCTTGAAGAGCCGTTCCTCAAACACCCCTGGCTCCTGAGGTAGCCTCCGGGATGCCCTCTTGGCGATGTCGTCCGCCTCCTTGTTTGTTCCTCGCGGCACATGCTGCAGCTCCAAGCCCAGGAACCATTTCTCCATCTTGCGTACTTCTTCCAGGTATGCCTCCATGTGCTCGTCCTTGGGTGTGTACTGTTTGTTGGAGAAGTTTATGAGGAGCTGGGAATCGCCCTTGATGGTGAGACGTTTCACCCCCAGCACCGCCGCGGCCTTGAGGCCGGCGAGCAAGCCTGCATACTCTACGATGTTGTTGGAGACCTTTTCACCCCGCCGAAAACAGAGCTGTACAGTGTAGTAGAGTTTTTCCTTGGCGGGTGAGATGAGGACGGACCCAGCTCCTGCGCCTTGTCACGAGAATGCACCGCCGAAGTACATGATCCACCCGTCTGGCGCCTCGTCTCCAGGCAAGAGGGAGTTATCCTCGCTTATCCCGCGGTCAGGGAAGTCCACCCATTTTGCCATGAAGTCTGCGAGGGACGCGCCCTTGATGGTCTTGGTGGTGCTGAACTCGAGCTGGAACTCCTGGAGCTCGATGTTCCACTCTGCAATCCGCCTGGCAACATTAGGGCTCCGGAGCACCCTCTCCGGTGGGTAGGCTGAAACGACCTTGATGGGGTGGCCTTGGAAGTAGTGGTGCAGCTTTCAGGAGGCGACGAGGAGCGCAAGTAAGAGCTTTTGGGGCAAGGGGTAGCGCGCCCATGCCTCCCGTAGTACTGTGCTGACGAACTAGATCGGGTGCTCGACGAGGGAAGAGGTGTTGGTGAAGTCTTGTGTTTCTTGAGGATGCGGGCCTTCGGGGGTCCATCTCCTGCCGTGCCAAGTGCGGCCTCGCGAGCGTCAGCCTCAGGAGCCCCCCGGCCGAGGGGTCGGTTTTAGCCTCAGGAGGAATGTTGACCATAGAGTCGACCGAGAGCTCAGGAGCACCGTCCTAAGGCTGCTGCGCTTTGCTTGGTGGCTGAGCGCTTTGTTGAGAGTCCTTGATCATGCGCTCCTCTCTTAGTGCCACCAGAGCAACGCTGGCGGAGTGAGGGGTGGCGGCCAAATAGAGCACTAGGGGCTCGAGAGGGCGCGGCGCCACCATCACCGGCGGGCTGGTCAGGTATCTCTTGAGGTCTTGAAAGGCCGCATCAGCCTCAGGGGTCCACTCGAATGGCCCCTTCTTTTCCATCAGCTTGAAGAATGGGAGGGCGCGTTCCCCCAACTTGGAGATGAAGCGCCCCAGTGAGGTCACACAACCCACTAGCTTCTGCATCTCCTTGAGCATTTGCGGAGGGCTCATGTCTTCTATTCCCTTGACATTCTCCAGATTGGCCTCGATTCCTCTGTGCGACACTACGAAACCAAGCAGATTGCCAGAGGGAACCCCGAACACACACTTCTTGGGATTGAGCCGCAGGTCCACCTTGCGCAAGCTGGCAAACGTTTCCTCCATATCCTCAATCAGGGTATTCGCCTCCCGAGACTTCACCACTATGTCATCAATATAGGCCTCAGCATTTCTCCCAAGCTGCCGACCCAGGGCGATGTGCATCAGCCGCTGGAAGGTAGCCCCAACATTGCACAGCCTGAAAGGCATGCAGGTGTAGCAGTACACCCCGCAAGGGGTCAAGAACGCTGTCTTATCCACGTCTTGCACGACCATCTTGATCTGGTGGTAGCCCGAGAAAGCGTCCAAAAAGCACAATAGGTCGCACTCTGCGGTGGAGTCGATGATCTGGTCGATGCGTGGAAGCGGGAAGGGATCCTGAGGGCAAGCCTTGTTGAGGTTGGTGAAGTCGACACCAATGGGCTCCTCCCCTCCTTTCTTGGGGACGACGACTGGGTTTGCTAGCCATTCTGGGTACCGTACCTCCTGGATGACTCCAGCATCCTGTAGCTTGCGGGTTTCTTGGACAATGAACGCCTGCTTCTCGGTGGACCGTCGACGGGCCTTCTGCTTCACCGGGCGCACGTTTGGGCATACCTTCAAATGATGTTCGATTATTCCCCTTGGAACCCCGACCAGGTCCTTGGGCTCCCATGTGAACACATCCTTGTTGGCGCGCAAGAAGCTGACCAACACTTTCTCTTGGCCCTGGGGGAGGCCAGCTCCTATGGTGAAGGTGGCGCCTGACGCCCCATCCTCATCAACTGGCACTTGCTTCGTCTCGGCTTGGTCTTGGGAAAACAACTTCTTTTTCTTGGCTGGTGCCGCCCCAGGAGCCTCAGGGCCCCCTTTCTCGCTCGGTAGCATGGACGCCGCAGACCTGAAGACGAGCTTGAGAGCCTGCAGCGCATCTTTGGTGTCCCCTGCCATCGTGAGGACACCACTGCTACTTGGCATCTTCATGAGGTTGTAGGCCGGATGAGTTGCCGCCATGAACTTGGCCAGGGCTAGGTACCCAAGGATGGCGTTGTATGGCAGGTCGATCCGGGCGATGTCGAAGTTGATGAGCTCGGTGCGGTAGTTGTCGTGGGTCCCGAGGGTGACGGGGAGGTGGATCTACCCCAGGGGCTGGTGGAGCCATCGCCGACCTTGGAGAAGGGCTTGGTGGGGCGGAACCGGCCAGGGGGCACGTGCAGCAGGCCGAATGCCTCCGTGGAGAGCACATTGAGGCCGGATCCACCATCGACAAGGGTCTTGGTGACCGCCACGTTGCAGATGGTGGGGGTACAGAGCATCGGGAGCGCGCCTGCTCCCGCCGTGGTCGTTGGATGATCTTCTGGGCCGAAGGTGAGGTCGGCCTTAGGCACCGCCCAGCCCAAAGGAGCCCCCGAGCTCACCTGGGCGGCGCTTACTTGGCGGTAGAACTACTTGATGTGGCGGTCAGAGGGTGGTGCTTGCGAGCCACCTAGGAGAGCTGCGACGACGGGGGGGTGCCGGCGCCACGAAGTGTGCGATGAAGAGGTCGCGCAGCTCCTCCCGGGAGGCCACAGAGGACTCTGGCAGGTTGAGCAACCAGGCGCGCGGTGCGCCTACGAGGGCCATGGGGAGCCAGTTAGCCTTCACCTTGTCGTCTCCGCCGGTCTCCCAAACTGCCTCATCATACGCCTGGAGGAAGCCGGCCGGGTCCGCCGCGCCGTCATAGCGTGGCGGCGTCTCCGGCCTGAACTTGGGTGGCCACTCCACCCGTCGCAAGGTGGGGGTGAAAGTGGCGGAGGCCCTCGGCTCCCTCGAAGGCGTGCGATGGCTGAGTTGATGAAGGAATGCCTGCCATCGAAGCCGGCAGCGGGATGTGGCAGACGGGGCAGCGGATCTCCAATGCACCCCTACCTGGCGCGCCAAATGTTAGATTTCGGGTTCCGCAAACCCTTGAGAGGTTTGAACTCTGGGGTGCGTGCGGAGATCTCAACCTACCTAGCCTGCCTACTCGCTATCCTCACAGCCTAGCGCGTCGAGCACAAAGGGATAGAGAGACACAACAGTTTATCCTGGTTCGGGCCACCTTGCGGTGTAATACCCTACTCCAACTTTGAGGTGGATTTCCTCGATGGCCTGAGGATGAACTAGTACAGTGGATGAACGACCTCAGGAGGTGAGGTGTTCTTGAGCTCGGGTGAGCTGGTGAAGTGGCGATAGAGGAATGGATCTGATCCGTTCTCCCCTCTCTATGGTGGTGGCTAAGTCCTATTTATAGTGGCCTTGGTCCTCTTCCCAAATGTTGGCGGGAAGGGATCCCACAATGACCAGATTTGAAGGGGGACAAGAAGTACACCCTATCCTGACTAAAGTGGTCTTTGCCTGCAAAAGCCTCTGGTCATGACACTGCAGTGGGCTTGGCAATGACGTCCATCCTACCGTCCTGGCGGTCTTGGTCTTGTTGCACCAGAATGGAAACCTTTGGCTGATTCCTCAAGACTCTGCGCCTGCTGCTTACGTCCTTTGCGCCAAAGAGGAAACTGGTACTCTGCACCCGCTGGCGCCCGCCTGGCCTTGGTCATCATGGCTCACGTCAGCTGAGCCTCGTGAGGTACACCTTGCATAGAAGTCTCCGCTCCTCGGGAGCCAGCCTGAGGAGGCCCATCCCCTTGGAGGTCTTGGCGTCGCCCGCCTCGCGAGTCTTGGCCCCTCGCGAGGGTCTTGAGTTGTTGATGCTGAAGCTGGGCCATACCAGGCCGTCCATGGGTCCACGCAGTGGGCCGCAGGCAGGCAAGTCTGGGTACCCCCCGTATCCAGAACACCGACAGTGTCCTCCTTTGTTTTTTAACACAGTATAGACGCAAGCGCTCATATACATGCGCATACATGATACGTGTCCATCGTATCCACTTCTCCAAAATCTTTTGTCCTTGTTTTGGACTCTAATTTGCATGATTGAAATGGAACTAACCCGGACTGACGTTGTTTTCAACAGAATTGCCATGGTGTTATTTTTATGCGGAAATAAAAGTTCTCGGATTAACCTGAAAATTTACGGAGAATATTTTTTGAATATATAAAAATACTTGACGACGTGCCGGCGAACCAGTGGCGGAGGAGTCGCGTGAGCCAGCGGCTTGGAAAGTTAGGGCTCGACGAGGCCATGTAACATGAGAAGAAGAGCAAGGTTGAGGCGACTCGAAGGCTGGGGCGGCTCAACGTGGGACGGAATTGGCGTCTCAGAGTCGATCGCGAGGTAGGGCCACAGCTATAGAGGTGACGTGGAGCTCGAAAACAGACAATGGATCGGATCCGGAGTAGAACCGCACATGCGTAGAAGGGATCCGACACGGCGGAGTGACGCGGACTCACTGGCGGTTTGAGCGAGGGGCAGCTCAGAGCTTTGGCCGCGGCGACTTAGCCCGTGCTATGAAGGTAGGCGGCTGATTGGGATGAAGCTGACCCGGTGAGGCCGCTCGGAGGTGAGGGCGCGCAGCGTGGAGGCAAGTTGAGCACCGGAAGAAAGGCGGCAGCCCGGCCACAGTGGAGGCGCGACCATGGAGGCGCAGGGACAAAGTGTCCACGACGTTGGCTTTTGGTGAATTTTCTTTTCCACTTGTGTTGCGTTTTCTACATGTTGAGTCGGCCTTAGGGAGGCTGGCTGTAGATAGGGAAATCGCCTGACAAGGAGCTGGTTAGAATAGGTTCCTGATCTCAAAAATCCACACTGGGTGGCTGAGGCGCGAGTCTTGAGCCGTCTACTAGATCGGTATTGACCACGACGAGAAAACTATAACCCTCGCTGACTTGTGAGATGAGAGCGGAGTTGATCGCAACCTTAATTCCTCATGTTCTTCATCTGAAAAGTTGCAAATTTCTAGGTCCTGGGAGAGATCCCTCCAAGAACTCATCACCACCGTGTGGAGCCCCACAGTGGGCGCCAACTGTCATGGTTTTGTCACGGCAAATGTCCTAGGGTGAGGACTTAGTCGTGAGGCCAACACATCTAACTGGTAGCTTGAGAGGGGTTGAGCGGGACGAGAGATGCGAGATTTTACCCAGGTTCAGCGCCTCTCGGTGGAGGTAAAAGCCTACATCCTGCTTGGTTGATATTGATAATCATGATGATCTCGGTTACAAGGGCGAGGTTTCCCTAACTCTGTCTTGAGAGCTATCGACTTGTCTGTCTTAACTTGTCTGTCTAAGACATGTCTATTGAGACGTCTAGAAACTTGACCATTGAGACCTGTCAAAAACCTGACCCTCTTGGGGTGGCCCGCCCCTCCTTATATAAGTTGAAGGGGCGGGTTACATGTAGACTCCAAGTCGGATTAAGACTTAAACTATTCTAACTTCTCATTGTGGGATTCTTAATGTCTTAGGCTTCTCTCCGTGGGCTTCTTAACATCTTGGGCTTCTTAACCCCAGGCGACCCATCTCTGAGACTCATCTCCGTGACTCCATGCATATGTCGGGTCACAATCTGTCTACCGGGTCATAACTCTCTACCGGGTTAAAGACTGTCTGCCAGGTTAAAGACTGTCTGCCGGATCTCACCTGTCGGATCTCACCAGCCGGGTCTCACCTGCTGGGTTAGGATCTGAGATGACTTAATAGGGGTGCTTAAGTCTAGAAGGACTTAACGTTAGGGCGACTTAAACCCAGAAAGGACTTAAGCCTTAGGGCATCTTATCCTTATGAGCCGGGTCTTGGTCGTGGGGAATATCCCCAACACTCGGTATGTTCAATCTCACCCTACCATGGTCGGCGTGGCCTAAATTTGTGAACATATACCGTCTATTGCTACATTTGGATAAAAGGTACGGTTCGACATGCAGCCTAGACGTCCAAGCCGATTTTCCCCTATATTAGGCAAATTAATGATGTATTATTCATTCAGTTACTCTCATATTTGCATCAAATCTTTGTTACATTATCTATTTTTAATTATATATTTTTGTACTTTGCTTTCAGCTATATATTGTTCTGTTCTATCAATTACTCCCATATTTGCATCTTGCTCTGTTATTTCAATCTATCAAATTTACGATCTTAATTTTCATTTCAAGTAGTACACCCCTTGCTTTGCAAGAATATGAGAAGAAGGAAATCTTGGGCTTTACTTTCTTGACGACTCCATGGATGTCATATTGACAACGCAGCATGGATTTACAATAACAGTTATCGTAAAACTTAATAAAGATGGTCACTCCTAATTTGATGCGGACCTTTGGAGAAAATTTTCTAAGCTAGTGCGTGCACCACAGCCTAGTATAATTAACATGGATGTTTACTTCCCCAACATCATCAGCCGATCAAAGTCTAATCGAGATTAGTGTTATTTCAACTTTCTCCATGCTGGCATATTACTTAGCAAAATTGGGGTATTTGTTCTGACTAACTGATCACTACTTCAGCAACCAATTGTGATTTCATTTTCTGACTACGTTCCTAGGCAGTAACAAATTCTAATTACCAATTTATGCGCACTATATATTCTTCTACCATGTACTGAATAAATAATACATTTCCACCTTTTAAGCAGGATATGTTGGATGCATAGTTAACGATTTGTATGTTACTCAGCGTACCAAATTTCATTGGAAAGACTTGAAGCATGTCATAAAATTTGTTGATAATCTGACTGAGATAGCATAGCGTACGAACACTGGATTTTGGATGTGATTAATTATACCTATGGTGCACACATTGAACAAGACCAATTGTATGCACAAAACGCTGGTACAAAATCTTATTTTTATGTTGATGGTCATAAACTATATATATATCTTCAACGCTATGTTACAATTGGTTTTTATTCTACATTTCAGCAGAAATTGCCCACTGCAGCTATTCCTGAATTGATTTCCCGGCGTGGTTGAATTACACTTGTGCCTACTAATAACGCCAAAGTGATCGCAAGTTACTGCATTTGCCGCAGAAATGGAACCATTCAAATTAACAAATTCTCGCTTGTCGTGGCAATGCATCCATATTGGAAAATTGGAGACACTGTTCTACTAATGCTCTACCAAGGCACAACAGGGTTCTTCCTTTTCACTGACGAGATACCAAATCGCCGTGATCAAGCTGCTTCCAGCGGATAGTTGTGGTTGTTGGCCCTCGGCCTCTTAAAATGTAAAAGTTATTACTATGTTAAGTATGTAGATATGGACCATATGGTTGTTGGCCCTCAGCCTCTTAAAATGTGCTAGTTGTTAGTATGTTAAGTATGTAGATATGGACCATATGGTTGTCAAAACCGTGTTACGAAAATCCTCCTTTTCTCAAGTAGTGTCACCACTATATATATGTTACTCAAATGTTGTTAGCCAAGTTCTTAAATTTTCATGGAAAGTATTAGTATCGCGCATAGTTCATTCAGTTTAAGCATTTGCCCGGTAGAGTAGAGGATGTCCATGTTTTCGACGTGGCGATCAGCACCGATGTCCGGAAGGCATTTGCATATTAATTGTCCATATTGCAAAGTCAGATAATATACAGACAGGCCAGCCCATACAATTGACATATTTGACATGCATGAAGAAATCA